>NC_084489.1:34605000-34905000 GCF_030035675.1 Rhineura floridana
GCCAGCCCTGTTTTGGTTTTTTTTAATGGACCTTCCTGTTGTCTGTTACAAATTGTCCGGGTGCTGGGCCATTCCAGACTTTTTTTCCACAGCCCTCTCTCCTTCCTTGCAGTACTGCACTGGTTCACACTTCCGTTGTGCCTGACATCTGCACCATTAGACACCAGAAAGGTGGGCAGGTGGCCCAGAAGTCACAAACCTTGTCTCATTTCCTGGCTGTACCCCAGCCACCCTGCTGCCCTAGCCACAAAAATCTTCCAGGAAGCTTAGACTGCAAATCTGGTCAGCTTATTTTAGCCAACTGTGCACTTTTTGAGAGGAGAGGAGAAGTTTAAGGCAGTTATTATTCTTTGCTTCAAAACATTCATTTGCTTTTTCATTTTTCAGTTTCAACAGAGCACCCATTTTTAGATTTCCTTTTCTTGCTTGTCTGACAGAATACTACTTTACTGTGGAGTATTTGTGTATATATTTCATGTTGTGGTCCTGAAGAAAGAGGTATTTGTCCTCTATGCCATTAATGGCTTCTTGGCTACTAATCCTGAACAAATCACATGTAGCTGCAATAAGAGATTGTCACACTGTTGGGGGGAAATTTGCTAAACGAAAGCCCTCTAGAATAACACTGACATTAGCGGAAACCAAAGGCATAGCTCAAAGGATACTTTGCAGTTCTTCCGCAGCAAAACTGTATTTAACAACCACAATAACAAAAAAGACACAAAGCGCACATAAGTGCCTCTCACAACATGAAAAGGGTTGTGTTTTTTTTAAAAAAAAGAGTTAAGTGTTCTGTGCTATTGGTTGATTGAATTGGATGAAAAGAAATTTCAGTGGTAAACTGAGCTCTTAAATGTAAGCTGACAAAATTCTATTTTCCTCTGTGCTATGATCCTAAATTATAGTAGTGCCCACTACAGCTGCTTGAGCTTAGGTTGTGTTGGTGTGTCTGTTCAAATAAACCCACCACTTAGGCAAAGGAATTATGATTTAGCCACAACACGGCTTGACAGGGGTGTTGGCTCTGTGTTGTTAATTTTTTAAAAATCCAAAAGGGAAAGTTAAAGCTTGAAAAGTACTTTTGAACACCTTTGTTTAAAAATTCACCAGAGAGATTTTGATTTAAAGGGGAGCCTTGACAGAAAAACAAATAGTTTGGGTTGACGACTACATTACATCATAGATAGAATTAAAACATTTATTTTAGTGAATCACTGTTGTGAAGCTCATTCTTAAAAGCAAAACAAAATGTCTATCATGAGGAGACATTTTCTCCTATAGTTCAGTTGCAAGTCAGCCTGTACACTCTGTACCAAAGTAAAATCCTAAATTCTGCACTGAGATCCATGGTCCAAGAAAAGCTAGACTTGTATACATTATGAAAACTAAGAAAATTTAACGGCATTTACTCATGCACTAGTGCTATCCAGACGAGACAATTGTAATACGACATGAGGCAGACTTTAAAGACGACCCAGCAACCTCAACTGGTACAAATGTAGCTGCCTCGATTGTTGGTGGAAGTGGGGTGTTTGGAGCGTCTGTCACCATTACTGTATGAGTTATGCTGATTGCAAATGCATTTCCAGGCTCAATTTAAGGTGCTGGGATTAAATCCTAAAGCCAGGGTAGAAAACATGGTGCCTTCCAAATGCTGTTGAACTGCAACTCCTATCATCCCTGATCTTTGGCCATGCTGGCTACGGCTGCTGGGCACTGGAGTCCAGCAACATCTGGAGGGCACCATTTTGGCTACCCCTGCTCTACAGCCCTGAACAGTGTAGGACCAGATAATCCGAAGGGCTGCCTTCACTTGTACCAGTCTCCCTGTGCTTTGAGACCAACATCAGACACCCTTCTTGTATGCCCACCAGTGAGATCAATCACCTTGTTATGCATGAAAAACATGTCCTTTCCAGTGGTGGCCCCACAGCTATGGAACCCTCTTCTGGGTGTGGGGAATGTATGGTCCCCCTCACTTACTTATCTCAGACTGTGTTTTTTTCTAAAAAGATGCTGTGGTCCTATTAGCTTGAACTATTTATTTATTTTATTTATTATTTGATTTATATCCCACCCTTCCTCCCAGCAGGAGCCCAAGGCAGCAAACAAAAGCACTAAAAACACTTTGAAACATCATAAAAACAGACATCAAAATACATTAAAACAAAACTTTAAAAACACGTTTTAAAAAAGCTTTGAAGACATTTTTTTAAAAGGTTAAAAACATAATTTTTTTAACAAGAATGGTTTAAAAGCATATTAAAAAGCAATTTCAACACAGAAGCAGACTGGGATAAGATCTCAATTTAAAAGGCTTGTTGAAAGAGGAAGGCCTTCAACAGGCGCCAAAAAGATAACAGAGATGACCCCTGCATTGAAATGATACTGTTGGGGTTCCAGGGACAGGGAACATCAAAAGGCCCAGTGTCCATGGCCCTGATCCCTCTCTTCCAGCACCCAAAGAGCCACAACCACAGACTGTTTGGCTTCTAATTGTTTATTAGGAATCAAGAAATACAGTACACCCATACGTCCCCTCAAAGTTTCAGGGGAGCCTAGGCTGAGACTTTATCCCTCAAGTTGCCTGCCAAACCCTTTTCTCTGTCAGGCTTTGGCACCACTAGAGTTCCAGCTAGGCCCTCTCTTCCCCAGCCCTTCCCTTCCTGTTCTATGGGACTCCAAAGGCTCATTGCCAACAGCCATCTCTCTCCCCAGCTGTTTCTTATTTGGCTTCCCTCCCAGTCATCCTTCACCAGCAAGCTCTGTTGACTGGGGACCTGATCCTGCATCCAAGCAGGAGGAAAGCCATGGGGGAAGTGGGGTCATCCCTGGTGGTCCTTATAGGTACTATACATGGTTTTAAGGAGTTTGTGCTGGTCTGATATTGTCATCTTTATTGTGATGGTCTTTTTTAATGCTTAATACATTTTGATGTTTATGTTGTTCTTTATATTTTTGACGCATATGTTGGACTTCCCTTTTTTATGGAAGCCATCTTCTGAGGACATTTGCCCAATACAGTGACCTATAAATAATTTGAACAAGCAAACAAACAAACATGTACAATTTATTTTGGCCCTTTTCATCACGGGACGGGAGTTGAATGAAGGGTATTGAAGCCCCAGATTTTAAGCAGCAGACACCCTGCTCAGCTGAATGGCTGTAAAGAGCCAGCATGGTGTGGTGGTTAGAGTGTTGGAACAGGACCTGGGAGACCAGGGTTCAAATCCCCATTCAGTGACAAAGCTTATTGGATGACTGTAGGCCAGTCACCATGTCTCAGCCTGATCTACCACACAGGGTTGTTGTGAGGATAAAACGGGGAGGAGGAAAGCCATGTATGTCATCTTGAGGTCCTTGGAGGAAAAGTGCAATATAAATACAATAATGAAATAATGCAATAAAGTGTTTGAATGCAGTATGAAAATCCTTTTCAAGAGGCCACATTTTTTCAGATTGGCCAGAGCTCTTAAAAAACAAATCCAGGTTGAAATGATTGCTCCTGCTGTAAAAGAATATGAGGATGATCTCCAAGATTATGTTCTTTTAGAAGGGGAGCAGAGATATTTTCTTCCTCCCTTTCATATTGCTAAATGTACTCTAACGTTGAAGACATTTGTAGATGCTTGGAGGTGCAACAGTTGCTCTGCAGGGAATGATTCCTCTGAAAAATGTCCTGTGATATTGTGCAGACAAAAAATGTTTTGCACTAGAAATGACATGATGTTTATGTACTGGCGCACAGCATTGTTATATCATTGATGTCATTGCTATGCCCCACATACCAGGTCCAAACAAATACAAAGATTTTCAAGAAGATGCCAAGAAAAGACAAAAAGACAAAAACAAGGCTCCATTTTCTGCCATTTGTATGTGGTAGGCACAAGTTCAGGTTATGGCAGGGGAAGCAAGGCAAAGTCAAGTTCATGTTCTGGTAAGGCAACAAGGCATGGTTCAGATTTCAATAAGGCAAAGTCAAGCAAAGCAAGTGGTACTCTAGATAGCTTCATGTGAAGCCTCAGATGACATTTTGCTTCAGCAACAAGCAAACCCAGATTAAGCCCTAAGTGGAGCTGCAGCTCTCTCTGGGTGGCTACCTCCACCACTGGGGTTTGAAGCCTCTTCAGTTAAAGAGGCCTGGCCTATTTTCAAACTTGTTGACTCCAACTGCATAGGGAAGAGTGGGGCTTCTG
Source organism: Rhineura floridana (assembly GCF_030035675.1). NCBI lineage: Eukaryota > Metazoa > Chordata > Lepidosauria > Squamata > Rhineuridae > Rhineura > Rhineura floridana. Next base: position 34,609,197 of record NC_084489.1, read on the forward strand.
GGCTGGATCCTCAGTGTCCAAGGATGGCAATGTGCCCCCTTGGGCCAGAGAGTTGCTGGCAAAATGGGCTCCTCTTGCACTGAACCTTCCAGGTTGATGGCAGTGTCTGGGGCCAGTGCTAAGAGTAACTCCCTCTCGCCCCTATATATTTCCTCTGAATCTATGGCCTTGTCTCCAAAATTGGAGTCAAGCCCCAAAATGAACAAAGAGACAGAAGGAAAAGTTTGAAGAGATACAAGTCTGAGCTTCAACCAGTGGCTGATTTGCTGGTCTGTTTATTCATCAGTTCCATTTTGAAGGTGGGGTGTCACTCCAGATGTATATCCTTTTGTTTACTATATGTATTGATATAGATAAATGTGCGTGCATCCAATAATTTTCGGTATTTTTCACAAAATGAGCCTGCTGGATCAGGCCAATGGCTCGTCTAATTCAGCACCCTGTTCTCACAGTGGCTAGCCAGATGCCTGTAGAGGACCTGAGCACTCTTCTTGCTTGTGGATCCCAGCAACTGTCATTCAGAGACATACTAGTTCCAACAATGGAGGTAGAACAAATAATGGTCCATGAATACGGGGAAAAATACTAACATTGATATGCTTGGTGAACATGTAAGATCTGTCCCAAAATTCAGCAGCTTGACTAAAGCCACTCATAGCACAATCTTGTGCATGTTTACTCTGAGGTAAATTCAGTAAGGCTGGATCCCATATAAAACTGTATAGGATTGTACCCAAAGTCAACGGAACTCAATATCAAACCTAGGTCATCAAATCAACAATTCATTTCTTAAGCACGGGAACTTTCCAGTATCCCTCCTTTCCCCCCCCCCCCAGAACATGGGCCAACTTCCAATTAATTCATAACATATATTTATGCATGTAAAATAGGTACTTGAGTATGCAAAATTTTCCCACTGCACCACATAGGGACACACATATTTTTGCACCCTCAGCTTAGAAAATCAATTTTGAAAGTTGGCTCCGTGTACCTGGTGTGTCTTTGTGTTTTGGAGATCTACAGTAGCATAAACTAAAAAAAGCCATGGCTTTTGTACTGTGTCCCACTGTGTCATTATGGTAAATGTAACAGGCCATATGGTTTATGACATCAACCAACATTTTCAGAGGTCTTCCTAAGAAGGTAGAAATTGGAGAGGGAGTAAAAAAAAGGAAAGAAAGAGGAAGCCATGGCTACAGATAGGTTGTATAGGTGATGATAGAACAGGGAGACAAGTTGCTGATGGGGGAGCCTGTGGTTTGGTATAATAATAATAATAATAATAATAAAATTTTATTTTTGAGTCGCCTATCTGGCCGAGTTAACGGCCACTCTAGGAGACGTACAATAACAAGATAAAATAAAATATAAAACCATAACAACAACGTTCAATAATTAAGCTACCCACTCTTACATGTAATCAGCAGCACTAAAAACTAACCCACCCCAGAAACCCCATAGGCCTGCCTGAACAGCCAGGTCTTCAAGGATCAGCAGAAAGCCGTCAAGGAGGGGGCATGGCGGAGGTCTAAAGGAAGGGAGTTCCAGAGGGTGGGGGCCACAATCGAAAATGACCTCTCTCTGGTCCGCACCAGCCTAGCTGTTTTAACTGGTGGGACCGAGAGAAGGTCTTGTGTGGCTGATCTTGTCAGGCGGCATAATTGGTGATGCTGGAGGCGCTCCTTCAGATAAACTGGGCCGAAATCGTATAGGGCTTTAAAGGTTAATACCAGCACTTTGAATTGGACCCGGTAAACAACTGGTAACCAGTGAAAATCTATTAATACTGGAGTGATATGATCACGGTGACGGCTGTTCTTTATCAAACGTGCCGCCGCATTCTGTACCAGCTGTAATTTCCGGACCATTTTCAAGGGCAGCCCCACGTAGAGCGCATTACAGTAGTCTAAGTGAGAGGAGACCAGGGCATGTATCACTCATGGGAGAAGATGGACAGGAAGGTAGGGTTGCAGCCTCCGTATCAGATGGAGTTGATACCAATCTGCCCGGCTCACTGCTGATACTTGAGCTTCCATAGACAGCTGTGAGTCAAGAATGACCTCGAGGCTCCGGACCTGGTCCTTCAGGGGCAATCTTACCCCATTAAACACCAGGTTTATATCTCCCAGCCTTCTCTTATCCCCCACGAGTAACACCTCGGTCTTATCAGGGTTCAGCTTCAGCCTATTCCGTCCCATCCATCTACTTATGGCCTCCAGGCACTTGGACACAGTATCTACAGCCAACTCTGGTGAAGATTTAAATGAGAGGTAGAGCTGAGTATCATCCGCATATTGGTGACACTGCAGCCTAAACCTCCTGATGATAGCCCCCAGCGGCTTTACATAGATGTTGAATAGCATGGGGGAGAGGATAGAACCCTGTGGTACTCCACAATTGAGAGGCCAAGGGTCTGAAACCTCATCCCCCAATACTACCCGTTGGTGCCTGTCTGAACACTTATCAGCCAGGAGGACACAAACACAGAAATGCAATACAATGGGGTTTTTTTTTTGCTGCAAACGATACACTGGATTCAAATAAGGTTAGATTGGCCTTCAATTACCAGATATTTCCTACATGGATAAGTGCACATTGGGACACAGTAGCAAAGTGAGGCCCGAGATCCCAATGTGAATTTACTAGTTGCATGTCTCTACACTGCATTTGAAAAGGAAGGTGGGCAGAGACATATCTTGAATTCGTAATGTATTGGCTGTTGTTGTCAAAAGGTAGTGAACAGAGAAGCAGGCCCATAGGTTCTCCCCCTAAATCTGTGAGCAGGTCCATGAATGGGCCAACTGACTTGTTTGGGATGAGCAACATAGCCCTTTTTATACCATTCAATCCACATTGAGGAGGTTGACTGAGATGTGCAAAATTTCTCCCCCTGCTGATGGGTGGACGTGTAAGCCATGAGCAAACATTGGACAGGAGGCAGCTGCCACCCAGAGCACATGACATGGAGACAGAGAAAGCACTTGCATTTCTACTGTTTTTTGTTTATTTCACTGGACAAATTCTGGACAAATTTATTCCACATACTCCAATGAATGCAATGCATAACTGCCTAGATCATATTCCAGGTGTTTTACTTTTTTCCTCTTGTTGTGTTTGTCCATTGACCTTTTCCTTTTCTACTGCTAGCTAGATCTATCCACCTATTATTAGACAGACAGACAGACAGACAGATAGATGGATGGATAAATAGATAGATTGATTGATTGATACGACAATTGATGTCGTATTTGCTATGTGCAGGGCAAGCAGTAAGTCTGAGAGGGACCTTTGAATGCAATCTAGTGCCCACCCACCCCTCATGATGGCAGGTAGCCCCTCCTCTACTTCTTATTTTGTTCTGCTGGACATTTGGGTGAGCAGTTGGCCTAACAGAAAAGAGGAAAAGGAGGGCAGAAGCAGCAATAGCAGCACTCCACAGATGAACACAAGGCCGTTGCCACTGTAATTGCTCACAATGCCATTGCTGAAAATTACAGCAGTAGCCACCCAGCCTTCATTAGGATGCTTGAAATGGAGGTCTGTTCAGCAGCAGTGGTGAGCCCTTTGCAGCTATCTAAGGTGCTGCCTGCTGACTACACTATTATCCTGCCCCTCGTTCATGGAGCTCAGACCAGCATTTTAACCTCCCAACCACACCTTGAGGTCAAGTTATGCTGAGAGATACTTCCATGCTACCAATGGCAGCTAGGGAGATCCATGGCTCACCCAGTGCCAACTCTGTCATAGGGATGCTCAGAGATTTTGTTCAGTCTGCATTTTTAAACAAACTGACCAGATTGACACTACCTAACCTAATACACGGATCAGAAAAGTTATCTTTCAGTTTTCATACTTTTCCAAATTACGTGATACAATTCTTGGCTCAAAAAACTATACAAAAATAATAATCACACTCTAAAATCAGTACATAAAATGTGCATTTTAGGATAAAATGCATACAAAATTTGGGAAGGGGGTAAAATATGTACAAGAGTGTACAAATGTGTACATTTTGGGGCAAAATACATTCAAAAATAGTGCAATTTTTCATGCAGTGCTGTTTTCAATTGCAGATTGGTGCAGAAACTGAACACAACAGACATATGAATAAACACATTCAAAATGGACACAGGCCAGCAACAGACTGATGCATCCATCTCAACTCTCTAACCACGTTTTCACCAACCTGATGCCCTCCAGATGTTTTTGACTGCAATTTCCATCCATCGCAGCCAGCATGGGAGTTGTAGCCCAAACCATCTGGGGGGCACTAGGTTGGTGAAGGCTGCTGTAACCACTGCACTATGCTGATTAAGGTGGTTAGGTAAAATGCCAAAAAGAAGCAGTTGCCCCTCTGTACTTTAATTTGAACCCTGGCTGGGTTTTGTCAACCCTTGCTTGACTGCTTCACTGGGACTGATATAGTCCATGGGTGTAATTTCCCTTGAAGACCTTGAATGCAAACTCCTAACTGCCCTTTATTCATGGAAGAACTTTTGGTAGAAATCTGCGAAGCCATCCGCCTCCCTCAGATGTCTTCTTAAAAGTCACCTTTTTCTACAATGCCTACAAAACACTTGACAATGGCTAGGCAGCTGGTGTGCTGTGATTGCTGCTTATTATGCTAATCAAAATCATCTCAGTGCTAACTTGCTCTCCCCCATTCTGTTTGTTGTATCCACCTGTTGTCTCTTGACATATATTTAGGAACTGTTTGAAACCCCACTGAAGGAAGCAAACGAATCCAGCAGCTTTGGATCGGGGTCTTGGATGATAGCTTCTAGGAATAGAGGTTTAAAAAAAAAGAAAAAAAGAATATAGTTTCTGGCACAATTGATCCTCAAATGAGACTTCTAATGGCAGTTTCCAGTCCTGGGGTCTGGACAAAAGGGAAACCTTACACGAGCCCTAGTTGTTCCAGCTTTCCATTGGGCAAAAACTGTTGTTACACTGCACTGCTGTATCAGAATTCTGAAATTCCGGTAGTCTACTTGGTAAACAAGGCTCCTGGAATTCCCTCTGGCCAATACACAGGAAGACGATCCTTTGGAATAAGAGATATCCACCACAGAAAAACATATTTCTGGGAGGAACCAATGTATCAACAAGGACAAGCCACCTATCCAGCCCCAAGAAGCAAATGAACCAATTTCAGTCTTTCCATATGCTATCCAGGATTTTTCTAAGACTGTGGTTGCCTTAGAACCCCAGCTTCTCAGTGTTTCTAAAGAGCATCCTGATAGGGACCAGCTGTTGGCAACTCAAAACTGTAATGCTCCCTCAGTCTAGGAACTATTGCCCTGCTTCTTTCTGAATTTGGATCTTGCTTTTGCCATCTGCTAGACTGTTTCCCCAAATAGTGACCCCAATGGTCACCTGTTTGATCATGGGTGTTTCACCACCGTAGAAACTGAGGCCACATATATCTTACCAGCCTAACTTAGCTGAGAACCTCTGGCTCATACCCAGATCCCATGGATTGTTACAACTGCACTGCTTCCAGCTAGCCCAGAAATAACCCAAGAGCTTTGGTCAGGTTTGACTGTCCAAATGTCTTCTCAGTCACTTGAATGGGAGAGATGCATTCAGCACCGTGCTTATAGCCAATTGACCCACCGACCTCTCTTTCTATACTGCATGGCACATAAAAATCTGTGTTAACTTGCCTCGGGTCAGGGAGGAGTTGTGTGAATACAAGCTTAGAATTAGCATCAGCAATTGTAGTGGCTCTAGACTATTTATACATAGAGATAACATTTAAAAAATAACTCTGGTGCCCTCCTCCCATTTATTATTCATTTCAACACCAATACAACAGCCAAATGGTTTACCAGCCTGTATTGCTAACACTTACACAATGATCTGAGATTTCACAACCCCTCTACATAGCAGGGAACAATATTACCCTAAGATACACATTGTTACATTAGAAAATGGGGTGTGAGGGTTGAGGGTGAAATTATTAAGAAGCTATTCCTGTAAACTATGGAAGTGTACTAAAAAGCTTAACACTGTCCTATACACTTTTGTTTCCTTAAAGTAAGAAGAACAAGAAGAAAAATGAGGAACATGATGGAGACCATCCACTTGGACTAAGACCAAGAAGGATTGGCTGAAGGTGGGCTCCACTGTTTTTTACTACCAATATGTGTCTCTTTATTCCAGCAGCCAGGTAAACAAGGGTGGGTTTAGGGATGGGGGAGAAATTCAATTCAGTTTGCATTTATAAGGAAACATTCCTAATTCGCACTTTCCGAAACAATACGAGAACCAAAACACAGCCATCCTTTGAAAAGTGAAACTCTCCAAATTTTGTAATGCACTTCTCCAGCCAAATAAAAGCATATACTAAGGTAAAACAGGCATTAAAATGCATGTATTAGAGAAAACAGCATAGAAAAATGTGTTACAATAGGGGAAATTGCTCTGCCATAATGTGTATATTAGGCAAAATTGTATACAAGCATATTAGGAGAAATTCACACCTAAAACACTGATGAATTTTCATGAGGACTTTTTTTTAAAAAAGTCACAAACTGATATGGAAATGCATAGAACTGAATTTAAGATTGGAAAAATGAGAAACTGAGAGACCCAGAAAGTGACAGATTTGTCAATCCCTAGGTGGGTCTTAGGGGACAAGATTGACAAAGCCACAAGAATCCAGCCCATGAAGGATCTCAACAAAACATCAGGAATCATGATCTCCTTCCATGTTATCCACCTTATTGCTGCTAATTACAATGGGCTGACTTAGTTTGAGTGCAAAATGCAGTGGGATCGTTCTCTTTTCCCAATCACTGTAGCATTTTGTGTGTTTTATATACATTCCACACCCACAAACATACACACAAAGCCTGAACATTCTTGGGAAGAGGGAGAGGAGGAAGACGAGAGAGACCATTTCTTTCAAAAAGATGCTGTGCCTGTGAAGTTTACCAAATACCATCAGTTTCACTGAACTAATAAAAAACAAGGATGTGTTGTCTCAGGCTTTCATGCAGTCTGTTATGAAAAAGATTCAGCACTGTTCAGGACCTGCAGTGTTGATCTGCCTTTTCCAGGTACAGCTTCAATGATTTTTATCTCAGCTTGGAACACAGAGTGTGTTCTGATACTAGTACTGATAAACTCATAAAGGCTGATGCCATCTGCCATGGCAACTATCAAGATGGCAGCTGCTTTTCATCAGCTTTATCTGAACTTTGCATTAATGGGAATTCAGGCACTGTGGGTGCTTTTTACACACACACACACACACACACACACACACACAGAGGGAGAGAGAGAGAGAGAGAGAGAGAGAGAGAGAGAGAGAGAGAACACTCCTCTGAGCAGAGCCCGTGTACTCATATATCAGTCTACCCTTATCTCCTTTACCTTTCTGGGAAGGATAAAAGTAAAGGGGGGAAAAGATTCCATGAGTTCTCTTTAGATCGCCTTGTCTGTTTATCAGCCCTACTCTCTTGATGCCCTCATATGGGAACAGCAGGGCTGTAACCCTATGATGAGCTGACATTCAATCCCATACTGGCGCTGCTCCTGCAGCAAATGGGATTCAGATGTGCCGTCTCCGAGGGCAGAGCAATCAATAAAATAGGATGCCAATGTTCAGAGTCTACTGCAGGCAATAACAGAGCCATTCCCCCCTGAACCCCATTTCTTTGTCTTTTTTCATATTCTAGCAGCAATACTGAGGGCGTTGGGGTTTTTCTAGATTACACCCAGTACACACCATTTCCAGGTTTGTAGTGGTAGAACTTGACAATCAACTGCAGCAAGGATGCTAATAGCGACATGGCAGTTATGTGTCACTGCATGCAGTCACCTAGGAAATGTAAAGTGGTCACATCATTTTACCATGTTAAAATGTTTTTACATTTCTCTCTCCATTTTCAGAAATGTTGGATCACCTGGTGTTTCCACTCTGATCATGAAAACTTTCTTTTTGTCTCTCTGTCTCTCTGTACAAATATGTACAGAAAATATTGTGGGTGTTAAAAGTTATAATCACTCTCACATGCTGAATAGATGCTGGAAATTTACAAGAATAAAAATAGCAGGAAACAGTGGTCCCAAACCACTGAAGTGGTGTGTAGATCTAAAACATGTATTCTGCATTACAACCTGATAACACTTCCTACAAGCATATAAATGAACAGGTAAATAATAACAGATGAATAAATCCTAAAAATGCACAGGAGGTATCTCTCAAACCTTGACAGAGCTCTTCAAGCCAGATCACATGGGTGTCCACCCCTTCCCAGCATGTCATGACACCTTGACTCAAGCCACTGACTCAGACTTGTCTTTTTTCCAACATGGTACAGTGGCTAAAGTGTCCGACTAGGCCAGGTTCAAATCCCTACTTGGCCATGAAGCCAACTAGCTGACCTAGGATCCGTTACCATCTCTCAGGCTAACCAGCCAACCTCATAGATTGTTGTGAGGATAAGATGGGGTGGAATCATTCCGTGGAGGTCATTTAGTCCACATTTGAAAGCAAACCAACCAAATTTGCTGGTCCCAACTTATATCTTGATCAGAATGCAGCTATCAGCCAGATTATGTGCTTTCCTGAATTTTATGGTGCAATTTTGGTTTTTTAAAGTGTACCAAAAATTGTATTTTAGGGGGAAACACATTGAAAAGCATACAGAAATGTATTTTTAGGAGAATGCATACGAAATGTGTAAGGGAAAATGTGTAAAAAAATTATTATTGGTCTTTGACTCAGTGCATTCCTATCTTCTTGACATGTTTCATATGGGTTACACCCAGAAGCTTAACTTCATTGTGTAAAAATAAAAAAGTTTATGGAAACTGAATTCATGTTCCATGTGATTCTTCAGCTGAACTTCTCCCCTTTTTCTTTTTTTCTTCCTTACTTCAGAGACAGAGGCCAACTCAATGGCAAAAAATATGTCTGATCTTCACCTTGCCTATTTCATGTTGTTGTTTTGCCACAGTTTAGAGTTGTCGTAATCATCAGCAGACGGTTTTCTTGGTGTGACTCCATTTTTGGTGATGGCACCCTGACCATCATGTCAGCTTTTAGACACCAGGGTAAGACATTCCTGTTTGCTAGGTATGGATTTGTCCATTTTGGTTCTCTCAGTTTCTCATTGTTCCAATCTTAAATTTGGTTCTCCACATTTCTGCAGTGATTTGCTATTTTTTTTAAAAAAATCCTCATGAAACTTTTCAGCATTTTTGTGTGAATTTCTCCTAATACATTTTTGTATGCAGTTTTCACTAATGTATACATTTTTGCAAAACAATTTCTCCTAATGTAATGCATTTTGGATGTTATTTTCACTTTCATTTTTATGCACACCTTCCCCTGACATATGCATTTTTGTAAACATTGCTTGGTTGGAGAACTACATCGCAAAATTCAGATAAGTGTGAATTTCGAAGGATGGGTGTGTTTCGGTCCCCATATTGTTTTGGAAATTACAGATTCAATGAATTTGACTTTAAATGCAAAAGGATCAATTTTTTCTCCCATCCCTACTGTTTGCCCAGACTTTTGGTTGCAACTTAGATAATTCTGGCCTGCTTTGTGGTGTTCATCTTTTAGTTTGATGGGGTAGGATTCATTTTTTTATAGTTAGTATTGGACAAGCCCTTTAAGGAATGTTGTTCTGTTGTATTTTTTCTATGTATTTGGTTTTAAATTATTATAAAGCTTTTATAGTTTATGGATTTGTGAGTCTCTTTGTGAAAAGCAATGAGCAAATGTAATAAAATTAAGAAAATGATAATAATAAGAAGTAGCCTTCCCTAATATTGAACAGGAGACAAGATGCATTTTCTTATCCCAGCAGAATGGAGGCAGGGAGAGAGATATTGTATCAAGGAGTTGCAATAGTAAAGGAAGACAAGCAGGCTAGATTGTCAAGTGGTGTAAATCAGCTCTATGAAAACCATTTTCACAGATGTGAGGATATGGCATCATATTTCTGTTGTCTGACAGGAATCTGCTGACCCACATCTGGTCTGGATTCATTATTTTTATGGGCAGCAATATCATTGGTGGTAGGAATGAAATGTCCATGCTAAAATATTCCCGCTCCTCCTTAGCATCTGCATCTGGGAAGGACACTCTATAAGTAGCTGACTCTGCCACAAAGACTTGATTGTTGTATTTTTCATACTCATCATAGAGATGATTGTTTTCTTCCCTGCAATTTGCCATTGAAGTTATGCACTCATTTTTTTTCTCTCTTTTTGTATTGTGAACCAGATACAGGGAGGATTGCATGGGTGACCTTTGTTTCAGTTGTTTAAAGTGCTGTAAGGGAGGAAGTACGTGGAAAGATTGTTCAGATTACACACTTTCAATTTCTGAGAAGTGGCATAGTAGTTTAAATTTGGATCTGGTTCAAATGACTCTTGTTTATGGGCTCCCACAACTTGTCCCATCTCACAATCACATCACATCAGACATAAGCTCACATTTCATGGTGACATGACCTCCAAAATAATGGAGACTGTGACAGGCATGGTGAGGTGTAGAGGTATTTTTCAAGCTCTTCTCCTGGCCCTGACTCATTCATGGAAGCAACATCTGTGTGGCAGCAACAGCTGTGACATGAGGTGTTGTCCCACTCTATAGAGAGTTTGTGTTTATTTATTTCAAACATTTGTATGCCACCTTTCAGGCCAAAATACCCCCAAACTTTAGGGATTGGGAGAAATTTTATTCAGTTCACATTTAAAGCCAAATTAATGAAATTTGCATTTTCTAAAACAATATGAGAAACAAAACACAGCCATTCTTCAAAATTCACACTTATTTGAGCTTTGCAACTCCAGCAAAACAATATTTACAAAAATGCATATATTAACAGAAGGTGTGCATAGAAGTGCACATTAGTGAAAATAACATACAAAATGCATTATTTTAAGAGATATTGCTTGCAAAATAGGTACATCTAGTCAAAACTGCACACAAAAATGTGTTTATTAGAAGAAATTTGCACTAAATGCTGAAAGAATTTTCATGAAGATTTTTTTCCACATAATGCAAATTTCTGCACAAATGTGGAGAACTGAATTTCAGACTGGAAAAATGAGAAACTGGGAGAGCTGAAATTGATATATCTTTCCATCTCTATCCAGCCTAAAGCAAAGCTATAAGAACACCAGATATTAGGAAAATCGCAATTTAAAATAAAAACATGCCAACGTTTCGGTGAGCTAAAAATGGGCATTTTCTGCTGTTGCCCCTTCCCTCTGCCAGATGTGAAGCATCATCCATTTGCTGTTTCAAACGCCTTGTGAAGACATATCTTTTTATCCAGGTTTTCCCTGATCCTTAAACTGGAATTGGACCCTTACATTATTTCTAAATCCCTGTTTTTACCTGCTCCTAATTTTATCTATTTTTATCATGTTTTACTGGTCATAAAGATACTGTTTTATTGTTTTTGTTAGTTTTGTAAAGCAGTTACACATTTTAAAGTATTCAGCGGTTCAGAAATGCTTTTAAATATAATTAATAAAAGAGCTACAATTCAAACAACTCAGAGTGCCAAAAAGCAATCTGATTTTTTAAAAAGGGATTGACAGGTCTGTTTAAAAGCTAGTAGAACAGGTATGGCACTCCAGCTGCCCCCAGGAATTTCTTTGGGTAGCATGTTAGCTCTGCCATGCTGCAGGGTAAAATTATCCATTTCAAATGCTGCCCTGAGGAGGGATAGATGAAGGCAGGAACTGCTGTCTGAATTGTACAGGAAAGGGTTTAAAAGTGTTGGCCAGAGTGCACAGCACTTGCAATCTAGGATAGCCTCCAAACCATCAGTATTTTGCAGCCGAGATTCAAGTGAAATTCAGGTTTGTACAGTTAAAAGTGAATGCAAGTCCTTTGGCACAACAAATCCACTTTTTTACAAAATGGACTTGTGGCTGAGAAAGTGATGGGGAACTGTACTGAAAAGTGTGGGGTGAACGAATGATTAATGGGAAGATGTATAAACACTGCACAGGCAAATTAGGATAAATACTCATTTTTGTGCAATCTCCCCACAAACAAATCAGAATGAATACTCAATAAATACTGGACATGGTCTAACCTCTACGTAAGCAAATCAGGATGAATGCTCAATATATAGTTCATCTGGAGGAGCCGTTGATCAGCCACTACAGCAATCACCTTGCCAGGGCCCAGTGCAGATGCCTGGCTTCACCTTACCTACCCCCAACTTATTTTCCCTGAGTACTCTGGACATTGCCAGGTGGCTAGATCTTGCTGTTTCTTTAAATTTCCCACGATGCCACTAACCTAACGGCACTGTGGGAAATTAAGAAGGTAGCTTGCAGTGGTGCTTGTAGCACTGCCACTGCAGCAGGTAAGGCTGCCAAGAACTTTTGACAGAGGGTGAAGTCCACCAGAGGACACTTTGTCCAGCATCCCTCAACCCTGATGCCAGCCCTGAAAGTGATTGACATTTTGATCTTTGCTACAGGCAGCAAAATGTCTTGGGGCAGGATGGAGGACACTCCATGCAGCTGTAACTATCTGCACCACAAATTACAGCTACTATAAGGAACAACCTCACCTCACCAGCCATGGAGATTGTTTCCAGTCTACCCCATGTGGTAGCTGTAACATGTAGGCCAGGGGAATGATTTTCAGTCCGAGGGCCATATTCCCTAGTGTGGAACCTTCCAGGGCCCACATGTCAGTGGTGGGTGAGGCAATGGATGTGACTCTTACTTCTGTACGGTGGGCTAAAGTCTAGCCACATCTTTCCGTCCAGGCAAGGAACAGCAGTTCAGGGACACATTCAGGCAGGCAACCCCCACAGAACACACACACACACTCATGCACGCATGCACACACATATACACAAGGTCGGCACCAGAGGGCTGCCAGGTTCGGCCCTGGCCAAAGGCCCCTGCAGTCCAGAGGGGCCCCTGAAGGGCCCCTACTTAGGTTGGGAGGGTGACACTCCCATTCTGTGATCTTTTACAGCATTGGGTTCTACAACCCGACCCTGCCATGGATTGCAGAGAGTGAGCCCACAGGCCCCCTCCTCAGTACAGATAGTACAGGCTTTAAGACCACGCTCACATCCCACCTACCTCTCCCATCACCCAGGATGCCTGCCATCACCCAAAATGGCAGCGAGGACTTCCCTAAGAGGCTGACACTAAGAGGTCTGGACGGTTGCATATAGCTCCTGGGGCTGCAGTTCCTCGCCTCCAATGCAGACTGGCCTTGAATCATAGCAGTGGCTGCCTGTTTGCATATGCTCAGAAATGATGCATCTTCAGAGCTGTACTAATCATTCAGTAATAACATTGCTCTTTGCAATAAAAAGGAATTACAGTTTTTGAGCTTTACTATGAGAAACAGCAAACAACTTCAGCTGATAAAGTACGTAGCAAACACTTAAACAAACTTTTACAATAGGAGTCCATGTGTATGAAAAGTCAATTCACCTCTCCCCTTGGAAAAACGTTGCATTAATATTTAATGCTTGTAGCAAGAGATCAGGGTTTTCTTGAAGTGAGGGGAATGGAAGTATACACAACAGCCTACATGTTTTCCTGTGCTGGCCACACTTCATGGGACCTAAGAACGTGTTCTGTTTACAATAAAGAAAACAACAAGATCAGTTGTCATTGCCACATTCCTAACCATATATGCCAAGAGGTTAGCCTCACTGAATTCATTGGGGCATATTTTCAAGGCAGCAGTGTAGGACGGACTATTAAAAAAGGGGATTGGGGGAATTGTTCCGATCTCCAGTTAAAAGCTCTTGGTCACCGTTAAAGTGTGAGTGCATTTTCATACATGCGCAAGTGGCTTTCGAGTCTCTCGCATACTATTTGTGCCACCTGTGAATGTTGCAAATGCAAGATAGATGCAGGAAGAGACAAAGTGAATGCATATTTGACGTTGACATTGTAGTCCAATTTAAGCACAAATGGATTTGAACCTCATAACAGGTGTGAAGACACCCTTGGGAGGTATTGCCCTGAAAGGGAGCTTATAAATAATGTAGATAAAGTAAAATAAATCTAGGCATCTTTATGGCCTATAACTTTACTATTACAACCCAATTAACGGACACATTGTTTTGCAAAAGATTCCAAGGGAACAAGGTTTAGTTCCATAATCAACAAGAGAGGAGACTGATGAATACTTCAGCTTTGAACATTAAGACACTACCTTGTAGTGAATTTGTTTGATCACTGGTCAATCAAGCATAGCAGTTTCTGCTCTGGCCAACAGTGGCTCTCCAGAGCCAAAAGTAGAGGTCTTCTCCCCCTACTACTTGAAGATAGCAATGGGGGAGAAATTCAGTTCAGTTCCCATTTAAACGTGAACCTACCTAGTTCACAGTTCTGGAAAAAATGCATGAACACAGCTGACATTCCAAATTCACCCTTCTCCAAATTTTGTAGTGCAATTCTCCAACAAAAAAAATGTGTACAGCAATTCATACATTAGGGGGAGTATAGATAAAATACATTATATTAGTGAAAATAGCATACAAACATACCTATTCGGGAAACGTGATTTACAAATGTGTATTTTATGCCAAATTGCATACAAATTGCATACAAAAATGTGAAGAAAAGGGCACAAAAATGCTGATGAATTTTCACAAGGACTTTAAAAAAATCAAAGTCGTGCAAAAATGTAGTGAAAGGAACTCAAGATTGGAAAAATGAGAAATTGAGAAAAACCAAAACTGACAGATTCATCTGTCCCTACCAGAGAATAAACTTCTGAGTGCCAAGTATGTCCTCTGCCACTGAACCAATGACTCTTCTCCAGCTCAGATGTAATTTGCCGTGATACCCTATGCATGTTTCCTCAGAAATCCACTGTGTTCAGTGGGACTTATTCCTTAATGAGCACAGAAATGACTCTAGAATTACAATCAGGGAGTAAAGCCTTGGTGGACTTACTTCTAAGTAGACATACTGCAAAATTAATGGAGGAACAGGTCTTGAATACATCTATGGGGGATGGTGAAACATCAGAGCATTCAAAGGATTTTTCTGGCACCTTCAAGTTCATTTACTATTAGATAGCAAGTGTGACCTGCAACAAAAGGTTAGTGTACCATGCTGCTGTTCAGGATTCCAGCCACTTCATTCCATTCCTCCCACAAACATCTTAACATCCCCTCCGCCACCCCCCAAACCCCACTTGAGCCAGGGTTTGTTATAAAGACATTTTGTACTGCTGCCAGCCTTGGGGCAATTGTGGGTGGTGCAGTTTTGACTATATAAGCAACAGTACTCACAGTCTGGACACTGGAAATAGAAGGAATTATGGATAAATATGTAGGATAAGGACTGGCATCTAGTTGTAGCTTCAGATAAAATTGTAAACCAGCAGTCAAAGAAACAAATGGAATTGTTAGTTGTACAAATAGAGCTTCAGAACAAAGGTCAATGAAAATTACTTTTTTGCTCCATAAGAGGCTGATTAGAAGGTCACATATTGAACATGGTGCCTGGCGCAGGTCCCATTAATATGAAAAAGGCATTACAGAAAATGGGAAGGTACAAGAGAGGGCAACTGGAATGATACAAGGTGTTAAGAATCTTAATTATTTAAAATCACAGAGAACATTTGCTCTATGCTCTTTGGTTTGGGAAAGATAAATACAAAATTCAGAAAAAAGTGGTGGTGGTGGGGAAACAATTTAAAAGGCCTAGTGTCAGCAAATACCAGATGGAAAATGTACGCCAAAGGCCCACTCATTGTTAAATACACTTGCACTGCTTTAAAAAGGGAAAGTTGAACACAAAGGCTCAAAGAGGCTGTGCTTGAGAAGTTGATAGCAAATTATGAAGATACTACATGTTATAGAAGGGGTGTAAAAATAAAAATAAAGACGTCTTACAAGACCATATTTAATCAGACCTGGGCAGTCCTGTGTAAAATACATAAGAGCTGCCACCCTAGCCTCCTGGGAGCAAGTGAGCAACACACAGTCATCTTAGGATCAGAATATAAAGAGTCCCAAAATGTTAAACATGTTACAACCTCACTGCCAAAAGAATTGACAGTCAAGCACACACAGTTTGTATGGCTGTTCTAGTCAGTTACCACTCTTAGTGCCTTTGATATTGTCCATGTTGTGTGGGTTTGAAAAAGGTCTAGACCAGAGGTGGACATGATCTAGACCAGAGGTGGATAAACTTGTTTGTCTCAAACCACATTCCCTCAGTTGAGGATGCATGCAGTGGGCAGGGTCAAAACCAGCAGTGGGCGGGGCCAGAGCCAAAAGCAGCGAGGGCCACCCCCTTCTCTCTCTCTCTCAGCTCTGCTCTGCTCTGCTCTGCTCTCTCTGCTCAGCAGGATGCAGAGAAATGGACATATTATCCTTGCCAAAAAGCTTGTAGAAGGCAAGTGTACTGGTTAGAGGACTGGACTAAGGCTGAGTTGTAGTAATTGCAGCAGAGATGGGGAACCCATGACTCTCCAGATGTTGTTGAACTCCAGATCCCATCAGCCACACCCAAGATGGGCCAATGATGGGAGTTGATGATTATGGGAGCCACTGTTTCCTCATCCCTGGGTTAGAGTGTGGAACGAAGAAATCCAGGTTCAAGGACCCACCAGCCATGAAGCTTAATGGGTGACCTTGGGTCCCTCATTCCCTCTTAGCCAATTCCACAGGGTTGTTGTGAGGATAAACTAATGTGTTGAGCTTGTTTGAGGAAAGGTGGAATATAAATGTAACAATATTATGGTAGCAAAAGATGGTAAATGAAAGTGGCTAAAACTGAATTCTTGGAATGGGAAGTGAGGAAAACATTATTTAAAGGTTTTGGGTTTGACATTATTCAGGGAGAATAACTGGACACAATCAGCATTGAGTGTTCATTTTTTTAAAAAGTGTTAACTACAGCATGATTAGTTGTGACTTTCCTGCTGCCTACTCTATATAATTAACCAGGACCTTATCTTACTATTATACTTGTATGCATTAGGGACTAAGTTTAGAGACATGCTCCTCACAGGACTCTAATATACTCTTATCTCCTTGTACTAATTGAGTTATCTCATATTGTCACACAGGCAGCTGCTGTGGAAAAAATATGAAGAAAGGGATTAAAATGGTTGTGACTTAATGTTTCTGCTCAAGGAATGTTAGCCAGGTGAGTGAATGATCGCAGCAACACAATCCCTTTTGCTGCTCTGCTGTTCCTAACCTTTAAGAAGGCGTTTAGAAGCATCCTATAGTACAGCTTAAAACTTCTTGCATCTTTATTAATGTGTTAGTACCAGTTTTCTCATTTCTGCCAGAGGATCAGGATTATAGGACATAAACATCCCTTGGTATGCAGATCTTGTCCTCAAATAAACACCATTTAGAAACATTGCTGGAATTTAATTTGTACCTTTACATTAATGGTGCTGTGGAAAACGTGTTTCTATGTATCATTATCAGTATTCGTATCATTCCCTCTAATAGCAGACTTGTGCGGTTGAGTGCCTATCAATTTGGAAACTAAGCAGGGCCACCCAAAAATAAGTGAGGGATTTCTACAAACCTGGGGCTAACAGAAATATAAAGCTGGCCTGTGCGCCTTGGAGGAAGAGCACGATGCAGATGTGATAAGAAACAGCAATGATGACAGTAAACATCTGAAGTCTTTTCGTTCTCTGTTTCTCTCAACTGTCTTTGAGTCAGTTTCTCTTTCTACTGAAAAACACTGCATTCTGTAAAGACTTTAGATAGTTTCCAAAAAGTGCAACCTGCAACGAAATGTGGACTGCTTCTGTATAGTGTTCCAATCAGTCAACCACCTGGTTTTCCACTCACCTCTCCCATCTGTCCATCATAATTCCATGGCCACATAGAACACACTCTGTCCTCATTGGGCTGCTTAGAATGCTTATTTTCCTCTGACTTTTTCCTAAAGATTTGACTTTTTTCCTAAAGGCACCATCTCTGTTATCTTTTCGGCACCTACTGAAGACCTTCCTCTTTCAACAAGCCTTTTAAGTAGAGACCTTATCCCAGTCTACATCTGTGTTGGAACTGCTTTTTAAGATGTTTTTAAATTTGTTTTTTAAAAATATGTTTTTAATATGTTGTGTTTTAATAAGTTTTTTAAATACGTTTTGTTTTAATATGTTTTAAAGTCTTTTATTTTTAAGATGTTTTTAAAGTTCTTTAAGTGTTTTTATTTGACACCCTGGGCTCCCTCTGGAAGGAAGGTTGGGATATAAATTTAATAAATAAATAAAGATTTGTTGGTATTTCGGCAAGCTTCAGGGTTCTCCCAAGAATGCTAATGCTCCCCTCTTCTGCCAATCCGTATGTTTTGGCTACATAAGGACTGACAGTTGGAGCACTGAGTTTGAATACATGATTAATTCAAACACAGTCACCAATCTATATCATTTAGCTTACTAATGGTGATGGCACATTGAATGGAATGTTGATTATTGCATTGCACTTATCCAGGAGCCCTGCCCATAAGATACACTTAGTAATCATCATTGCAGTAATCAGCATGTCCCATACAATATCTTTGCACTCTCAGGTCAGGGTTTGTGTACTAAACCAGGGTAGCCAACATTGAACCCTCCAGATGTTGTTGGATTCCAACTCCCATCAGCCTCAGCTAGCATAGCCAAAGATCAAGGATGATGGGAGTTGTAGTCTAACAGCACCTGGAGGGCACCACGTTGGAAACCCTTACACTAAACCAAAGGCACAGGAAACTGGCACTGTAAGTACAATGTAAGTGAAAGTATTCCTTTCTGGGGGCTCATCATTCAGTGTCTCCTGAGCAGACTGCACTGTCCCCATGCTCTCTGACTGCTAAGGTACACTGAAGAGTGAGGTAGGCAGGAACCAGTGAAAGACAGAGTTAACAGCATACACAGTCTGTGGGGATACCTAACTGTCCCCCTGCAAAAAAAAAAATCACCATCTGGACATGCTCTAACAATATTTATTTTTGTGTTTCCATTTGGGCCTTTGCTCCCGACGATACATCATCACTTTGATTGTTAAATTTGTTTTGAATACATTCCTTTCTAAAACAAATTGGTCTTTTCCAAGGAAGCAGCAAGAAACCTAGCTTTGCAATAACACCATGCCCTCCATGCAGAACATAACACTGCCTGCTAAGTTGGTTGATATGCCTTTTATTTAGCTTGATGTTAATTTGCTAAACATTATTTTGGTGCATGTGATTGTGGAACATAAAAATGCAGTAGGTGGTTTATAGGAGAAGAGTTGCAAAAGAATACTCAGTGCTATGAGCTCTACATACGATGCCTATTCTCGAAAGGGATGAAATTTCCCTCGAGCTAGAAAGAAAACTGCTAAGTGAGGTACACTATCAGTTTTATGGCTTTCTTTAACCTGCTCCTCCCACTGGTGCATTGTGGTGGGTGTACAACTGTTGCAAGTAGGTGGCACAGCTGTTTGCTTTGACTGGCTCAGTACCTTTGGGATACACACAGCACAGTTAATGCTGCAAGATGAAAATGGCATTTATACTTTAATAAACTCCCTCTATTTCTTTGTTACAGGGAAGGAGAGAGACAGAGAAATGCCAGCTTGATGCTATCGAGTATTAGCAGAGCTGCTTCAAACACACAGTGGTGGCAAAATGTTTGCAAAAACCCAACTAGTATTTGAATGGATAACATCAGTTTATTACCACAGCAGTAGATGTTAACTTTATGAAGATTTCCTATGCACCTGCCTGCTGCCACGTCTTTAACATACATGCATATTTATATGGCTTAGGCAACATATGCTTGATGATTTTTGTCATTTAGGTTTACAGTATGGAATTGCATTTAAAAGGGGGGAGCTTATTTTCCAATAATGGAACAAGTAAATCTCCAAGGAAAGGAGACATATACAAACATTACTATGATATAGACTATTTGGGGGCAACGAGGAAGGGAAATCTAGGTATGTAAACTAATACCTAGATTAGCTAAACTGCAGCTCAGTGGCAGAGCACATGCTTTCACGCAGAAGATCCCAGGTTCAATCCCCAGCATCTCCAGGTAGGGGACAGTCACCTCTTTGAGACCCTAAGGAGCCACAGCCAGTCAGTATGGACGATACTGAGTTAGATGAACCAATAATTTGTCTTATGTAAGGTTGTCTAGGTTACCTGAAAGAATCCCACTGCTCCTGCACCTGAACCGCCTGCAGTGCGGGCAGCCTTTGTGGCTGCTTAGGGAAGGAAGGCCTGGCATCTGGCCTCATGCATGCACACACATGCTGTGGTGGTGCTGTGGGGAAGTGAAGCTGAGCATTCGGCTATTTAAGTCAGCCTCACCTTCCCTTCAGCTTTCTGCAGAACTCACCTGCCTGCCCTTTATACAATACAGGCATTAGCCAAGTAGGAGTTTTTTGCCTGTCAACTGATTGGCCATGGTGGTTGGGTTTGGGGTTGTTGGGGTTTTTTTTTTTTGCCTACTCTGTGCTGCTTTTGTGGTGGGTGTCCTTAGTGGGTAGTTGCTTTTAAATTGGCCACATTGGCAGGTAGGTGTGGGATGTTATCAAATAATTAAGGTTTAGTGAGCACTCTTAGGCACCTTTAAGGGTGAAGGGTATAAACCCAAGACTTGTATTTAGGGCTGTGGGACCTGCTGGCAGAGTAAGGAGCACCTTTGAGGCCAATCTGTAACACCCACTCAGAGTTGTGGGCCCCAGGTGTGGGGGGAAAGCAGGAAGGCCACGCTAGTCACCTGAAAAGAGAAAGCCAGAATTCCTGGTAACTGAGATGGAAATAAATTTAATTTACTTGGTACAAAAGAGATTATATTATATGTAGCCCTTCTAGCCTGGGATTATCAAAAGTGGCTCGCTATCTCCATGTTTCAGGGTCTTCCTGGCCCTCTTACCACCACCACTTCATTTCCAAGGGGAAATAGTCAAGGACTGAAGCTGGGATCTTATGAATACAAAACGTGTGTTCTGCTACTGAGCTAGAGATCATTGCCTTCTGTGTTGGATCAAGTAGAATAATGTGTGTGAAATTGATATGGTAAGACTGTAAGATGAGTCCTGCTGGATCAGACAGTGTCTATCTAGTCCAGGAGCCTATCCCTCACATTGGTTGATGTGTCTGGGAAGTCAAACAACTAGATATGAAGGCAACACCCCTTCCCTAGCATTGCCACCCACTCAGCAGCTAAAATTCCGTGGCATATTGCCTCTGAATGTGGAGATTTCAATTAGTCACCACTAGACTGATCCTTGATTAATCTAAGGTACGAGTGATCGTATGTGGTGTGAAGGACTTTCCTTTGCCCAGACATGGATGCCAATAAATTTCATTGAATGACTCTTTACTTTGAATATTATGTGTTAAGAAGAAATACTTTCCCCTACCTACTTTCTCCACACGTTGCAACAAATCTGAGAACAAACAATGGGTTATGGGTAAGTATTTTTGGAACAGAAGAAACACATTCATCGGGAAATCTTTGAAATCTTTGGTTTTCTGTTAGATCTGTAATGGAGTAAATACGTTCTATTTTGTATTAGATAAATGTATGGATGACATGTTTCTTGATGATAGATAGATAGATAGATAGATAGATAGATAGAAAGAAAGAAAGAAAGAAAGAAAGAAAGAAAGAAAGAAAGAAAGAAAGAAAGAAAGAAAGAAAGAAAGAAAGAAAGAAAGAAAGAAAGAAAGAAAGAAAGAAAGAAAGAAAGAAAACACCATGTTTACAGCTGGCATCGAGCCCTTACTGTGGTCGGGGCAAACAGAAAATGGAGGTAAAAACAGCATCTTTTGCACAAAGTTATAATCCCATGTGGCTAAGCCCTGACTCAGGCTCTCCACTAAAGGCATCAGGTGGGTGCAAATGCCCAAAGGAGTATCACTGTAACACCACTGGGAAGTTGGTAAGATCGTGAAGTGTGTGTGTGTGTGTGTGTGTGTGTGTGTGTGTGTGTGTGTGAGAGAGAGAGAGAGAGAGAGAGAGAGAGAGAGAGAGAGAGATGGTACTTTGCAAGAATCAAGGACAGGAGCAGGATTAGCCTATGTGGGTGAATTGTGAAATAGAAGAGAGAATTGACGAGAGTTAGTGCTCCATGATTCTTGTGGGTAATTTCTCAGGATAGGTGGCTCCATAAGGAGGACAGCATCTCTTGCATTTCTGCAGCTCTTGAGATAATGGAGTACAGAAGAAAACGAAGAGATCTCATGATGGCTGGAGAATCTTGTGGGCATGGAAAGGAAATTGTGATAGAGATGGGGAAACAAAAGAGGGGAGATTTAAAAGCTTCATATCCTTTGATTAGAGGCTGATATAGCACAGTGGGGAGGACAGCCTGGCTGGGAGTCCAGAGTCCATGAGTTCACATCCCTGCTCATGTCTCCTGGATGTCAAGGGCCAGCTAAAGATCACCCCCACAGTGAGTGGCTCAAGGGTTACGTGCCCTGCCACCTGTGCAGCCGTGGGCAAGCTGCATAGTCCCAAGAAGCCCAGTTGCCCTCCAGTGGCAGTTGTGGACAAAGAAGGGGCTGACTTGTGCAGCTGTGGCAAGCTGAGCAGGCCCTAGCCAGCTGGGGAGGACTGGCCTCAGAGGGAGGCAATGGTAAACCCGCTCTGAATACCGCTTACCATGAAAACCCTATTCATAGGGTAGCCATAAGTCGGGATCGACTTGAAAGCAGTCCATTTCAGCATTTTCATCCTTTCATTATAAGCCATTGTATAGTCACTAGAGATGGGGGAGAAATTTGTTTTAGTTCACAGTTAAAGCCAAATCTATCAAATTTGCACTTTATGAAACAATATGAGAACCAAAACACACATGCTCTACACAGAAAGACACAACATATTCCCAGTAAAAACCCTTGCAGTGAGGGCCAGCATCTTAGTGGCTGGGAAGAGGGTAACTTTTGCCCTGACTGCTAATGGCAGTCACTTCCAGATTACCTGTTTATTGAGCTTTCATCCTGATTTATTCGTGGGGAGATTAGATGATGTCAGCTATTTATTGAGCATTCGTTCTTAATTGCATAATGCAAAAGTTGTCCCAAGATTTTGCAATGCTTTGCCCCATCACTGTTCTTATTGCAAAAACCCATTGTGGGGGGAGTGTTTATGTTGTACAAGAGCTCCAAATCAACTTTAATTGTACAACCTGAATTTGCTGGTATGTGATTGAATTCCACCTGAAAATAGCAACAGTCTGGAAGCACCCAGTGTCTATGAGTGCAGTACTTAATACCACTATCCCAGGAATGAACAGCACCCATTCACTAATATAGGGGACAGTAAATAAAGGGCATACACACAGACATCTCTGGGTTGGTGCTAAATTTGCACCTTACCTTGGTGTGATATCTCCAACTTTTGAAAATGAAGCTTGTTCATATTTGTTTTCTGTTCCTTGGTCATGCCAGAGTATGATGGAATGTTGGGAGACTGGGATGCAATGTTGGGAAATAGCTTTCATATCTACAGATTATAGATATTGCATGATTTGTCATCCTTTACTCAGCCTACGTGACAATGTATAGTTACAGCAAGGTGATATGTATTCACATTGCAAAGAATATGCGAATGATGCTATATCTGATGCTTTATTGAAATCCATCTTCTCTCAACCGCTTCCCATTCTCTCACTGGTTCAACATTTTGGTTTTAAAGAAGCAACAAAATGTGTAGACTTTCCCCTCTGCTCTTTTTTTTTAATGCTTGTGGATTGACACCATCTAAGCTGGCCTTTAGCCCAAAGCAGTGCAAACCTGCTGAGATATTAAAGCACCAAACTGGCACTCATAATGGAAATACAGTAAGCCTTTCACTGTAACGGCACTAGCAGGTGCCACCACAATAAAGAAAACAGCCACCCCATGAACAAATATTAGATTAAAGAGATCAATCAATCTGTATCTTAAATTCGAGTGCCAGCACAACCCAGATTTTTTTTTTTGTAAGGTTATTTCTGCCTCCTCTTTATAGCAGGTAAAAAGAGCCCGTGGTTTGTTTTGTTCTGAGAAAACAGATATTTTCTTTCTCTCTACCCCCGCCCAACATTTATTTTATATTATTTTGTGCATCACACAGGGAGTGTTTGTGACCTAGAGATATGAAACCAATGGAAATTGTGGTAGCTTTTATGCCAGGCAGGTGGGGAGTCATAGCTCACTGTGCTGTTTCCTCTAGGAATGCCAAAAGGGAACTGTGACTATCAAACTGCCAAAAAGTATGTATTGTATGCTTCGGGGCTCGGTGACTAAATTACCTGTGGAAATATTGTCCCCTGCCCTCTTTTCTGTGAGCCGCTCCCCTGGTTTGTTACTGATAGGCTATTAACCTACTAATTGCCTCTTTCCTAAGAAACCTACATGTCAGTTAAGTCTCATTATTCAGCATCATGCCTAGCATTTAGCTCAGGATTCAAAAGATTGAGAAGCAGAGTCCCACTCCAACAATGCTCCTCTCTCTTTCTCTCTCTCTCTTTCCTTTTCTATTTGTTAATTATAGTTATGCCAAACATATCAGCCAAAATTAGATCCCCCAAAAGTGGCTTACAATTAAAATGCATAGAAAGGTACAAGTTTAATTAGGGATAAGTTAGTGTGTGAGAGAGACTGTGTGTGTGTATTCAGATCCCAGCTCTTCCCTTCAGAGGGAGCTGGGGAGAAGGATACGCAGAGAGGTTCAGGGCCTGGCTGACAAGAAATATGCCACCTCACTCAAGCAGCTATTTTGCCAAATGGTAGGGTCTTCTGGTTCCTTGCCGCTGGTTTTTAATACTCTTTTAAACAGTTTTCCAAAACCAGGTGCGGGGAATCTGTGGCCCTTCAGATGTTACTGGACTACAACTCCCATCACCCCCCCATCATTGGCTGTGCTGGCTGGGCCTGATGGGAGTTGGAGGCCAACAACATCTGGAGGGGCACAGATTCTCCATCTCTGCCCTAAGTACTACACAGCTGAAAGCTGACTGGAATAAGCACTTTTGCAAGTATCTGTTAATACCCCATGTATTAACACAGATGTGGTTCATATCCTAGTATCACCCTGTAATGCTGAGCAATCATCAATGTGTGAGTGTTCCCTCTACAATGCCTTTGTTATTATATGCCTTCAAGTCGATCGCGACTTATGGCGACCCTATGAATCAGTGACCTCCAATAGCGTCTGTTATAAACCACCCTGTTCAGATCTTGTAAGTTCAGATCTGTGGCTTTCTTTATGGAATCCATCCATCTCTGATTTGGCCTTCTTCTTTTTCTACTCCCTTTTGTTTTTCCCAGCATTATTGTCTTTTCTAGTGAATCCTGTCTTCTCATTATGTATCCAAAGTATGATAACCTCAGTTTCATCATTTTAGCTTCTAATGATAGTCCTGGTTTAATTTGTTCTAACACCCAATTATTTGTCTTTTTTGCGGTCCATTGTGTGTGCAAAGCTCTCCTCCAACACCACATTTCAAATGAGTTAATTTTTTTCTTATCTGTTTTTTTCACTGTCCAACTTTCACATCCATACATAGAGATTGGGAATACCATGGTCTGAATGATCCTGACTTTGGTGCTCAGTAATACATCTTTGCATTTGAAGACCTTTTCTAGTTCTCTCACAGATGCCCTCCCCAGTCCTAGCCTTCTTCTGATTTCTTGACTATTGTCTCCATTTTGGTTAATGACTGTGCCAAGGTACTGATAATCCTTGACAAATTCAATGTCCTCATTCAATGTCCTCAATGGCCTTTATTAATGGTGATTTTGGCCAACTGGATTCTGGAAGATCGTGGAATTGTTTGTACGCACAGCTAGACAACTGTTGTATTGCAAGCACGGTGGAAACACACACACAAAGTACTCCCAGGGGTTCTTTATGCTAACAGAATACTGCAGTATTCACTTCTGAGTGTTCAAAACCCACTATCCATTATCTCCCAGCATGCCCGGTGGGGTAGATATGCAGCAGCAGTAGCATCCCAGCAGGAGCAGTGGAGGTGCAGTTTAGCTGGAGGGCTGAGATAGTGCCAAAGTTGGCGGCACATGGGTACACTGGCAGGAGTGCCAGATTGGCTCTGCCAGTGTGTCCATGCAGCCCCTACCTCGCCAGCAGCACTCCTATGGGCTCTCCAAGGCCATCTTGCCCAGTTGGCCCAATGCCTTGCTCTGACGAAGGACCCTCAGGGTGAGGCAGAGTGAAGAAAGTGCCTGCATCGTCTTTGCTTTGCTGCCGCAGCAAAATCTATTTAACTATTGGAGCTGGGAGGGAAGGTTTGGAAGAGAGAGTTGAAGGAGTAGCAGCTGGGCAGCTTCTGCTGGGCAAAATATCTGGCCAGGCATGCTTAGTAGGTACTGTAAAGAATATCAGTATGATTATTGGCTCATTGTATACACCAACCGAGAGATAGTACAACCGAAGACTACCTACAGTGTTCATTACAGATGCAAGACTTGATCCTGGCTTACGTCTCAGTCTCTTAGCCACTGTACTACAGTGACATATACTATACTATACAGAGCTTGGAAAAGTTACTTTTTTGAACTACAACTCCCATCAGCCCCGGCCAGCATGGCCACCGGACTGGGCTGATGGGAGCTGTAGTTCAAAAAAGTAACTTTTCCAAGCTCTGATACTATACTATACTATACTATACTATACTATAGTGTCACTGTAAATTGTCCAGTGTTTCAGACTAGGACTATGTTCAATTTCACACTCAGCCATGAAGCTCACTGAGTAACCTTGGGCCATTCTCAGCCTAGCCTACCTCAAATGGTTGTTGTGAGGATACAGGGGAGGGGCTGAAACCATATCTGTAACCCCCAGCTCCTTGGTGGAAGGACAAGACATAAATGTAGTAAGATAAAATATAGTAGCCCTGCAATGGTCACTGCTATATGATTGAGGCTGCAATCCCAACCCCGCTTTCTCCCACAATGGAATAAGCCCCATTGAATTAATGGTTAAGGTGTTGGACTACGACCTGGGAGACCAGGGTTCGAATCCCCACACAGCCATGAAGCTCACTGGGTGACCTTGGGCCAGTCACTGCCTCTTAGCCTCAGAGGAAGGCAATGGTAAACCACCTCTGAACACTGCTTACCATGAAAACCCTATTCATAAGGTCCTCATAAGTCGGAATTGACTTGAAGGCAGTCCATTTCCATTTTTTTACTTCTGAGGAGTCATGTTCAGGATTACAGCCCAATGCCCGAACTTCCCTCTGTCATAGCTGGTCTCCGCTCCCCTACTCTGATAATCAAGCAAAGTGGCAAAAATCTACCAATCAAATGTTGTTGTGATGCACTGGTTTAACATCTAGAATTGGCTTGCCAATATCCAAGACCCTGCCACTAGAGCTCTGATTGCACTAGAGTAGCAGCGCTCCATGTCCTCACTTACAATGCAGCTGCTTGTAGGTTGTAAGCGACATCCAACTCATTGCTTTTGAGACACGTAGGTGCAGGTTTGGACATTATTCATGTATGAAAATGTGCAATGTGAAAACTATAGTAGTGACCCCAATTTTGGAGAGAGGAGCTCTCAGAGAGCAGAGCAACACTCCTGAAGCGGATCTGAAATTCCCCACTGCAAGATAGATGCTGATATTAGCAGTCAATCTGAAATGTGGTTTCAGATCTCTTCAGCGCTCTGCATTCATATCTTTCAAATGTGGGAAACGGTCCTGAGAGTTCCTCATAACTTTAATGGTTTTGCCAGAACCATGAAACTGCATTTGAAGCTTCCTTTCCAGACTCCTCTTCCTCTCCCCGCCCCCCGGCAAACTTGACAAGACCTTTCTATTTGCTTAAGTGATGACTTCATATAAGATGTTTTAAAAGGTCAGAGGATAAAAAAGTTTATATAGCAGAACACCCCTTTCACTATGATGTATGATAACTGCAAGGCATGTCTGTGAGGACCCTGCTCCTGTACCATTAAATTGTGAGGTGATGAGAGAAGAGAAAGTAATTTCAACAAAACTCTATAGAGACACCATTACCAGCCCATCACAACAGCAGACTAATTGACCTGGAGGAAATGGGAGTTTTACCCCTTTGACACATATACAGTGTAATATTAATATGCCAGAATAATTTCAATGGAGGGCAACATGGATTTAGCCAATATTATTAATAATACAAAACAAGAAGGTATCCTGCTTGCATTACTGAAACAAACAGACTTATTATTAACTGCAGTGGGACAGCATGCACTGGGAGAATAAGATCTCTCACCTCAAAATTAATGTACTTATACAATGTCTTTCTCATTTCAGCCTCAAAGAGAAAACCAGAACCATTAAAATTGCATGCAAATATTGCAGTTTGTTTTCTAGGAAATGTGATTGTCCATACTGGAAATGTGTTACATGCAAAAGCTGTTGCTGGATCAGACCAATATGATATTGGTTTCAATGGTCAGATGTGTTTCTTCAATGCTTCCAATCACCACATTACAGATGCATGCTGACAGCTTTTGCACGATAACACATTTCCAGTATGGACAATCACATTTCTGATCCATATCATCATGAAATGGGATAGGCAGCAGCGGGCAGTGAAGCAGCACATGTGGAGTGGCATTGCGCACAGGGCTTCCCAACAGTGAGCACCACTGCCACTTACCAAGAGGGGGAGGGTCACTCGGCTCCTTGCACCTCACCTCTCTCAGTAAGCAGCAGCGCCACTCAGCATCAGGAAGCCAGGCATGCAATGCCAGCTCACATGCGCCGCTTCCCTGACCACAGCTGGGGATAGAAAAAGCTGTGCAGTCTTCACAATTAGCTTCCTACACTGAGCACAAGGATGTCCCAAAGAAACACATAACTGCATTTTCTCCTGATACTCCCACCCTCCGGCTGAACATTATAATGCTAACTGGAAGCACAGGAAACTACTAGCTGAATGAGCACTTAGTATTTGTTAGGGGTGTGTAACAGTCACAAGATTAGGTTCACACACCAATTTGGCATTTTGAAAAACAGCCCACATCCGTCCAGGACACTTTTTAGGCTGCCCAATTCAACTCCAGGTCCATCCAACTTCAGTTTCTGTCTCCATCCCATTCACTATTGGGAAATCAATAAATGGCTACAACCTTTCTACCCTTTTGACAGAAGTGGATGAAATTAAAGGCACCATAACTCTTCTGGAGTGGATGAAATGGAAATGAACTGCCTTCAAGTCGATCCTGACTTATGGCTACCCTATGAATAGGGTTTTCATAATAAGCGGTATTCAGAGGGGGTTTACCATTGCATCCCTCTGAGGCTAGTCCTCCCCAGCTGGCTAGGGCCTGCTCAGCTTGCCACAGCTGCACAAGTCAGCCCCTTCCTTGTCCGCAACTGCCAGCTGGGGGGCAACTGGGCTCCTTGGGACTATGCAGCTTGCCCACGGCTGCACAGGTGGCAGGGCACGTAACCCCTGAGCCACTCACTGTGGGGTGATCTTTAGCTGGCCTTTGACACCCAGGAGACACGAGTGGGGATGTGAACTCACAGACTCTGGACTGCCAGCCAGGCTGTCCTCCCCACTGTGCTATACCAGCAGTTCTGGAGTGGATAAAGCCTGCCAAATTACAGGAAAATTGGTCCAGGGTCTTTTATTCTAGACATCTTTTTTTAAAGGAAGCACCTACAATTTGGAGGTGGCATTGGATGACATTTCCAGGCAAGGTTGCCCCTTCTGAGGAACTGAATTCTGCCAAATTTCAGATGGACAGCTGCAATGATTTTCCTGCAAGGGTGGCCACTATAGTTTTAGGGTGGTTAAAAAAGGAATCACATAAACTTCTCTAGTGCGGGCAATTGGTCTGAAAATTGTAGGCAGTAGGCCTGGGTAAGACATCTGACAAATCACAGATAAATTGGTCCAGGGACTTTTAAAGTTGATTTTGTGGTTTAAAAAACAAAAAGGAGGTTTGCTGTCTGGATAAAAATAATTCCATCTGAGTACAAGCTTGACTTGTCAGTCAAAATGGAGCGCTCCCTCTATCTTCTTCTCCACTCTGGTGTTGGCTGTCTCTTTCTCCATCATCCCATCCTGTCATTATGGCTAGCCTAGAGACATTACCTTTGCTTTCGGCAGACATTTGTCAGTATTAGTATTCGTATTCGTATTATTTTGGATGCCTGCATTGCTGAAGTGCTGTGAAGCATTTCAGGGGATCCTGCTTCAGCTTGAGCTGCCTCATACAGATCCTGCTTCCCTTCTGACAGGCACAAAATACCTCTGAGGCACCACACCCCTACTATTCATAGTGACACTTCCTTATATCACTCTCTTGTGCATCTGACAAAGTGGAATTGAATCCACAAAATCTTATGCCATAAAAAATGAGTTAGTCTTTGAAGTGCCACAGGACTCTTTGATAGTTTTTGTGACACAAAATCACTCTGCAAGACAAAAAGTGGGAAATGAACAAACCTAACTGTCACTGCCATATTCAACCTTGCTTGCAGTGCTACAGAGGAATAACATGTTTTGTGAGTAATGCTTTGACTCACGGCTGGCTTTAGTCCTCTAGCTTGGTCCACCCTAGACTAGGGATTTTTGAGGAATTTGATCTTTGTAAATTCTGATGTGAATTGAATTGATCCATGCCTCCTGAATTCGTGTGCAAATCAGAACACAGCTATCCTTCAGATGTCACACTTCTCCAAATTTTGTGATGCAGCTATCAGCGCAAAAACATATACTTTTAAAAATGCATATTTTAGGATAAAATATGTTCAGAAATGTGTATTTTGTAAATGCAAAAATGTGTATTTAATTGCATATTTAAATGCAAATTTTCATGCAGATTTCCTTTCTAAGAAATTGCAGATTAATGCAGAAATAAGACAAAACAGATTTATGAATACATGAGAAAGTGGCATGGACCAAAAATATACTGATCCATCCAACTCTAGGCCTTCTTTCCTGGCACTGTAATGGGCGCTGCATGACTCAGAGCCACCTTTTAACTTTGCACAGTGCCCCACAATGTCATGAGAGTTCTGCTGCCACCAATTAATCATACCAGAGCACAGGAGAGCAGACACTGACGTAGGAGGAGTCCCAGGAAAGGGCACTGTACTGAGAGCCCCCTCAAACCTGGAGCCAGTCCTGCTTTGACCTCCTATATATCTCGGAAGTAGTAGGGTCTGAAACTCAGAACTCTGAATGAATGAGCTTAAGCAGGCTTGACAATACTAGAGTATGACATTTTTCTTAAACAGAGGCGCTTAATCTGAACATAGTGATACTTAAGATTCTCCATTCATTTTTCATTGAAAATGAATTAGCCTTTTGCAAAGTTGGGCATACAACACAGTGAAATTTACCATGTCTAGCCAGGATGATTAGACATCCACATAACCTTGGACATCAGTGATCAAACTGCTAAGCAGATTGCCACCTGACAGTGCTCCTGTGCCTTTAATATTTGCATCACCGGGCACAACCACCAAGATCAAACTTTTTCCTTTGCTGAATCTTCTCCATGAAATGAAGGAAACACTTCACTTGCTGATTTCTGTCCATTGTACAGTTGTTAAAGTCATAGGAGCCCTGTCAAAAAAATTAAGTTGGCAACCTTACACAGTTACACCTACATGAAAATAGTTCTGAAGTTTTATGGAATTTTTTTTATAGGAGTTTTAGAGATTCTTGAAATGAAGACAGAGGCTCTCAGCTTTTCAAGTGCTAGGTCTTTGAGAACACACCAAATATCGTATCATCATCTTGTCACTTATTTTCAGCTAATCTTTCACCCCTGTTGGCAAGACAGATAATCCCAGCCTCAAATCCATTAAATTAGACAGTAGAAGCTGATTGGAAATATCAAATGGATGAATGTAGGGATGTCACAAAGTAGTTCATCCCCAAACCGACTTTTGACTCCAGTTTCGTGTTGGTCAAAGAGAATAACTGAACATGTCATCAGCATTTGATACCTAGTTCCTCCTTCCCTGCTAACCTCTGTATCTGTTAGTAGAATTCACTACTATCAGGGGAGCCACTGGTAAATTGACCAGCTATTCTGCTTTGCCCCAATCAAAGACAACAGATTCTGATGTGAAGTTATTTAAAGGGTGCAGCGGGGCCAAGTTCTGGCAGAGGCAGCTGAAACAGCTGCAAATTGAAAACAACAACAAACTGCCTTCAAAGGTAGCCTTTCAGGATGTACCAGGTGCAATCACTTCAGACGTTGCATCTGCCCTACACTTTCTCTGCTGCCTCCTACCAGGCAAGCAACATTGTAGGAAGTACTGAAAGGGCAGCCTGTTGCAACAGACATGCTGTCTTAGATCCTTGCATGCTTTTCAGCTTCTCTCTCTTGATGGCATTAGGAGTGTAGTTGTCCAGGGTGGCAGGGGGTTATAGACCCCCTTACTTTTTTGGGAGAGGGTCCCAGCCAAGTCCCTATGTAATATCTAATCTTCATGAAAGTGGAATGTGTTAACCACTGAGAAGAGTCCTTGTCCATTCATGCCGACTAGAGCCAATCAGAGTAAAAGGAGGTCTTCAAGAAGCCATTTGCCCCCACACCCAAGAAGACTCGTGACACAAGTTGGAATAATGTTATATTTATTAAATATAACATTTTACATCAAATGCAGATAAGCCAATTCATCAGATTAAATTGCTTCGGGCAGGTGAGGCCTCCTACATATGTGGGAATATTCCCACGCCTTCTAAAGGCAAATAATTCTCTTCAGACCTTAACTCCATAGTCAAGGACGTGGGGGAAAACCTCCCTCCTTGCTGCTGAAGTCAGCTGTGGTTCCAACCTCCGCACCATGGCCCCGCCGTACAGGTGTTCACCATGATGCGCAAGCAGGTCCCACAAGGACACTCCTCAGTTTGCCACCAGGCATTAAGCTTTGATGGTTCCCTGGGGAGTGCCACTTACCTGTATACTTAACCGCCTCGAAATAACCCAATATACCTCACCTGCCCGAATTCCATGCCAGCCAAGCTAAATCACCACAACCCATCCCAACAAGCCAATTGAATTAAACCCAAGCAGTATGGAGTAGGCAAAACCAAAGGGATTCTGAAATCAGGATCCCCCCCCAAAAATTCCTACTCAGCCCCAGTACGGCGACTAGCTAAGCCCATACTGACGAGGGTGGGAGGGAGGGTGCTGCGAGGCAAAAAAGGCAAACGCTGAGGGAAGGAGCGGCTTTAAATACTCCGCTCAACCCCAAACCTGATTGGCCCCTTTGATCTCACGTGGCGCACTAGAAAAGCTTCGAGATCATTCCCGAGCCTTCTCTTACATTTCTGGTGGAGGCAAAAACGCCCCTTAACAGGAACGACATTCTCAATAATTGATACACAGCTTCTCATTTCATGCTGATTGGCTCCTAGGGACGTTTGTGGCAATGGAGTGTGGACTCAGAGATGACACAGAGAGCAAGAGAAGTCAGGGAAATTGGAAAGGGAGTGTGGCTGTGAGGGTGTGTGGCTGCGATAGGGTGGGGTATGACTTTCATGAAGGGACCCTGCACTTCTGAGTTTCCCACTATACTACTGGATGGCACCAACTCAAGCAGCCCTGCTCACAGTAGAAGTCTAATTGAGAGTCCTGCCAACTGATCAGATGGGAATTGTCTCATGTACACTAGGAGCTGGAATTGCACAGTGGAAATCCAGACCTTGCTCCCAGGCTAGGTGATCGTGAAATGAGACCCAGCGCTGGGTTGAACCAGGGCCATGACTTTATTTTATTTTTTTCATTTAACAAAATTTATAGATTGCTTATTCGATCAAAGTCCTCTAAGCAACAAGCTAATCTCCAACCTCTGATTCTCTGTACAGAGACAGCAGAAACCAAGGGCCTGGTGTCTCCATGTTTCATATTCCAAACTGGGCAAACCCCGCTTTGGCTCCAAGCCAGGAACAAGTTTCCAAAACTGTTCCAATCTCTTACCTGAGCCTGAGCCACTATCCCTTGACCCTGATAGTGGGTGAAGCAGGCATAACTCAAGGGGATTCTTCTCTCTGTCCCCCCAACTCACCCAATCCAATAGACCTAGGGAAGCCTCTTCACCCTCCAAGTGATACCTAATATTTCTTCTCCTACCTCTCCCTCTTTACTTACACTGACCCTGCCAGTTGTGGCCCAGAATAACTACACACTGAATGAACTGGCACTATCCTACCTACAGTATGCCTCCCCTTGTACCACAGTGCTGAGCAGGTGCAAAAAAACCATTGCCCATTAGACCAATGAGGATTTGTTGTAGAGATGAGATGGGAATGGTTAAAGTTTAGCTTACAACTATTTCCATGGAAGGGAATGTGAAACCAAGTTTCCAAACAGGGCCAGGGTGTTGAAATTTAAGGGGTGGCTCGTTATTAGCAGCAGTGGCAGATCTTCATTCCAGTTTTTGTGGCAGCTGACATCTTTCTCCCCTATAATGCTTCCAAATGGGCAAAAGAAAATGGTGCCCTGACTCTAGAACTGCCTTTCCAGGGGGATTCTGATGTCTTTCAGACATCAAGTTAAGATCTTTTTTTTATCCTGGCCTCTCAGATTCTTAAGCTTTTTAGAATTTGCTTTATCCTGATTTGGTTGATCCTGACATATTCTGGCTGCGTTATTTGATTTTATTGTATTTTTTTAAACTGATATTCTAATATTTTTGAATTGCTATTAGTCATTTTGAGAGTCTCTGAGCTGAAGAACAGGTAAGAGATATTCAAATAAATACATAATGTGTTTTACTTACACTATTTATATACCACCTTTCATGTCAACATTACAAGGCACTATACAAAACACCTCCCTGCCGCCACCACCTCCCCTCCATCCCATCAGCAGTTCAGATGCAAGCCTAACTGAAAGGTCATATAAGAAGCCTCGGGCATCCTCATTTGCTTCACGATAATTCTACCACTCCTAACAACACCAAGGGCATCTTTGTAGAGCATCTGCATTACATGCAGAAGGTCCCAGGTTCAAATCCTAGGGCTGGAAGAGAACTGCATCTGAAATCCTGGAGAGTTGCTGCCAGTCAGTGTAGGCAATACTGAGCTAGATAAACCAATGGTCTGATTCAATATAAGGCAACGTCTGATGTCAGTCTTTGGGTGCAACAAAATCTCAAACTCATACCTTGTGAATTTCTGTGGAAAGGCAGTTCTAGAGTCAGGGCACCATTTTCTTTTGCCCATTTGGAAGCATTATAGGGGAGAAAGATGTCAGCTGCCACAAAAACTGGAATGAAGATCTGCCACTGCTGCTAATAAACCCATTTATGGTTTAAGAAATGGAACGTGATTTCAGTGGTAATTTCAGATTATGATTTGGCTGGATATCACCTGGATTATGTAGCCTGTGTTGGTTCTTTGGATTTAAGGACACAACTGAGGAGTGTGAATGTGTTTGGGTACAAACACATCCTAGGCTATCATTTAAATTATGTATTTTTCAACTGGTACTGTTGAAGGACGAAGAGGAGGAACAGGAACAATACAACTGGATTATCTAAGCATCTTGTGGTTTTCCTGGCATAGAGATAGTTTAACAGACATTCTACTCTTTTTTTTCTGAATGGGCAGAGCAGGAATAGACAAATACTAGCACACTGAAATGCAGCAAAAGGACAGACTCTATTACAAAGGGCCTTGGGCAATATATATATATTCACTAATAGGCAAAAAACCATTGCAGTTTAAGAATGTACCTATAGCCAACAGATATTTCTATCAGACTTTGAAAAGCAGGGAAATTAGACCTGACTTCCTCTCTGAGATATTGTACTGCCCTACAAATTTACAAAAATGCTAACATAATTTGGGTTGGTCTTTCACAGTCCAATCCACTTCCTCTGTAGCTTGGAAGAATTTGGTAACATGTGCCTCTGAGCATATGGTGAGTGGTGGCAACACCTGCAATCAGCCCATATAACAGAAACAAGACATGTGCTGTACTGATCTTGTTTTAGCAAGGAGGAAGCAACAAGACAGTTGATATAATTCAGATAGTCACTTTAAATATGTTTGATTTACTTCATAATTTTAGTGAAGTTTCCTATAGTAAATTATTTTCTTTTTCTTTTGTTTCTGTGAATATGTGACGTACAGCAACACTTCACATAATTTACACTATAAAAAACCCTCCAAAAACAATTGTGGAATAATGGTGCTGACTATTCTGCAGAATAGTCTCCAGTGGACATGAGGAGTGTCTCAGTTTACACAAGATAAAACAGTGGAAGGCAAAATATATTATAGCAAATTTCTAGGTATGCTCTATGTTTTTAATTGACCATGCTCATCTTTCCTTAAGTGGGGTGGTTTAAGCATAGCAGGCTGAACACATGCAACTTGGGCAGGCCAAGTTTATGTTTTTTTTCCCCAACAGCTAGATTCATTGCGTAAGTAACAACATATTGTAATCAGCCTAATTTTACATCAAATTGCAGTTTCAGATTCAACTGTTAATGCACCCAAAATAGAATATAACCTCCAGTTTGCAACACAAAAGGCTGTCTTCAACATCATATGACAGTGACCAATAAAAAGGCTTTGAAATTAATAAAAATACATTTGACACAGATTTCTAGGATGAATAATGAAATATAATTTTCTAGGTTTGATTCTCTGTAGAAACAGTAGTAACGCAGGAAAGAAGCAAAGTAAGAAAACACCATCAAACGTACAAAAAACATAATTCTCCATCTTTGGAGATGCAGTCCTAATTGCAGTCTCCTCCCTTCCCTCTCCCCAAATTGTGTTTGCCTTTTTAAAAATTTGGAGGGCAGTACAATATCTCAGAGAGGACGTCAGGTCTCCAGCTCCCCTGGTGCATTCACTACAGCTGCCCAATTTCCCTGCTTTTTAAAGTTTGATAGAAATATCTGTTGGCTGTAGGTACGCTGTTAAACCACAAGGGTTTATTGCCTATTAGTGAATTTCTCTGCTTTTTAATCTGGGAGGTAAGAAATGGGATCTGTGCAAGTTTGCTGAGAATGAATTGATCATTTGC
Source organism: Rhineura floridana (assembly GCF_030035675.1). NCBI lineage: Eukaryota > Metazoa > Chordata > Lepidosauria > Squamata > Rhineuridae > Rhineura > Rhineura floridana. Next base: position 34,646,143 of record NC_084489.1, read on the forward strand.
ATGCTTATAGAGTTCAATGGGATTTACTCCCCTGCAATCATGCTTAGGATAGGTGAAACTGACCACAGAGGATGGGGGGGAGGAACAGCAGGGGAAGGGAGAAGGAGGGAGGGGAGGAGGAAGGGCAGAGGGGGAGGGGAGGAGGAAGGGCAGAGGGGGAGGGGAGGAGGAGGATAGATTGGATCATTTGCATGCTTATTGAGTTCAGTGGGATTTACTCCTATGCAATCATGCTTAGGAAGGTGAAACTGACCATGGGGGAGGGAGGAGGAGGAGGGGGGAGGGCTGGAGCGGATAGGGGAAGAGAAAAGTCCATGCTGGCTATAGTATACAGCCACTCTTGTGGCTGTGTAATAAGAAGTACTGACTCTTATGAAAAAACTGCCACTGATATAGGGAGCAAGCAAGAAGCAAAGCATGCTGTGTGTTCGTTTGGCTTTTTTATATATATAGTGTGGGATGTCTAGTGGGGAATTTATGCAAAATCTGCTTTCCAAAAATCCTGTGTCATTCATAGCATGAGGAACAAACAGCAAATATCAGGCTATCTGATTGCTGTTGATCTTGACTTGCGGTGCTTTCTTAAGTTGTGTGTTGGATTTTGTGTGTGTGGTTTTCTGATCCCATTCTCCTCATCTTTCTTACCAATTTGTGAAGTTCAGGCTGTGAGCTGGACTAGATTGGCCATTGACCTGATGTTCTTATGTTCAATGCTCAGCCAATCCCAATCCAAAACTATCTCCGATAGGAATGGGCGAGAATTTCTACTTAGTTCTCATTTCAAGCCGAACCTCTCAGATCCACACTTTCAGAAACAATATGAAAACTGAAACACAGCCATCATTCAAAATTCTCATTTATTTGAATTTTGCAATGCAGTTCACCGACCAATGTTTACAAAAATGCATATATTAAAATGTGCATAAAATGAATGAGTGAAAATATGCAAAAATGCATCGTATGACAAGAAATAGCTTGCAGAAAACTGTCTATAACATATATGTTTTATTATGTACATGTGTTTTTATTTTTGTAAGCTGCCCTGAGTGCCCTATTATAGGGTAGAAGGGCGGGATAGAAATATTCTAAATAAATATATATATAAATATATTTATTAAATATGTTTATTAAGAAAAAATTGCACTAAAATGCTGGAGAATTTTCATGAGGATTTTTTTAATCGCAAATTGCTGCAGAAATGCAGAGAACTGAATTTAAGATTGAAATAATGAGAAACTGAGAGAACCAAAACAGACAGATCTTTCCATCCCTATTCTCCAGGCAGAAGAACAATGTGAATGTTGTGGAATCATCTTATTGCATGCAAGTAGAGATTCCTTATTGGGGAGGCTGGTGCACTTTGTACATGCTCTTCCCATTTATTTCTGAGACTGAAAATTCCTAATAATACTTACACATTTGCCTTCTCAGTAAGCCAATTGGCAAAAGCATTGCCTTTGCATTTGTTTTTTTTAAAAAGCCAACCCTCCAGAAGATCATAATACCTAATTTAGAATTTATTCTCTGTGCCACAGGGTCATGAGCAGGGGGTTGACTCAGTGGCCTTATAGACTCCTTCCAGCTCTACTATTATATGATTCTATATTGTAAGAAATGAGAAATGCAGACACAGAACTGTTTATAAATTTAATTATATAAACTGCAGTATATATATATACAATAAAGAACGCACACAAAAACTCAAAACAAAACAAAACCCCACAAACATCAAACATGCACCATGGTCCCTCCATCATTGCTGTCCACAAAATGCTTGGATCCACATTCAAGAAGAGGAATTCATTTCTGAGGATGCATGTCATCTCATTTAAGCCCTTCAATCTGCAGTTCCTCTGGATGGAGAGAAAGGAAAACAAGAGAAGTCTTAATTACAGCTGCTTTATTTGACCTTTTCAAATGTTTATTAATTTTTTAATAGAAAATTTAACAAAGAAGGAAAAAAGGAAAAACAAAGAAAGAAAAAAGTGAAGGAGAGAAAAACAAAACAAAACAAACCATAAGCCCACATTAAGGATACAATAACCATCACTACATTCATCTTAAATTTAACTTATAAGCAGAGCTTGGAAAAGTTACTTTTTTGAACTACAACTCCCATCAGCCCAATCCAGTGGCCATGCCCAGCATATTTATGTAGCTGATGCTGGCCCCATGCCCTGGTAGAGCCTAGTGAGGCTGCTCTTCACTCCCCATCATCACTACCATTGTCAGACCATTGGGCCCCCTCCATTTGGCCCCACAGGGAGACCTGGATATTTATTTCTGTTCCTGACGAAAGATGCAAATGTCTTTTTTTCTGATGAGAATGTTTTGTAAGCTCCTCTGAGAGCCTATTGGGGCCATAAAAGAGGATATAAATATTCAAAGTTAATCAATAAAGGTGAGATACGGTCAGGTTGGGGAGCCTCAAAACACAGCTGTTGAATGATGCTGGCAACCAGATAACTTTCATTCTCCTCCTCCGATGTAAAAACTCAGCTCCTGGAAGGGGGGAAGAGCACTTCAGAATCAAGGGGCTGGACTGCAGAGGCAGACTGGCAGCACCACCATGGAGTCTCTCCCACTTGGAGACCCCTTCCTTGTTTTCCCTTCCTACATGGAAGATAAGGTCTTGATGGTTGGGGCCTCTGTTAGCAGGCCCCTCAGCATGGACTTAAAGGCGTCCTTGTGATCCTGAAGGTGAAGACCATTTTCATTGAGGTGCATCTGTAGATTTGGGGCAGGATAGGATTTGGAAAGGAGGGGAAAAATAGGCAACATTTTTTGAGCAATGGATATGAGGAAGTGAAACAAATAAATCAACAGAATAGAGAGTGCTTCAAACAAGACTGAGAATCTAGCACATGCATATACGAACACGTAATTCGTTTATAGAGAGAGAAACGCTTTACTGAGTTTACTCTCTTAGTAAAAGACCAGCAAGAAACAAAAAGATATTTCAGGAGACATATTGACTGAATGCAAGTCAAAGCCCAAGAATAATGATCAAACAGGTAATCTACAAAGAATTCATCTAGTTGTCATCCTTGGCCACTTGTGTCAACTCATAAACAGCAAAAAATGCAAAATTTATTATGGCTGCCTTCTCGTGGTCTCCAAAAGAAGGCTTCATGAGGCTGTGAGGATGGAGGGGAAAGTATGAGAGCGAGTTCTCCAAAGTCCTGTGGATGGTTGCTAGGGATAACAGGAGCCCCAACCTCCTCTCAAGTCCCTCTTGGACCTGATGAGTCAGCCCCCCTCCCCATCCAGAAGCCTGGTCTGTGACTCAAAGATGAAGAGGGGTCAGCTGGACCCTCAGAGCACTAGTACTGGAGGCAGAGCTAGTAGACACCAGCCTGGTCCCCAGAATCAGGACCACATCTGACCCACAGCTTGAGACCATCAGATCTGGGGCTCTTGAGACAAAGACCCTGAGTTGGGACTTCCAGAGTCTGTACCTGGAACCTCTCCCTGTCCCCCTGAGGACCTGATCCCCTCCATGCCAGGCATCCCACTAGGGAACCATGAAGTTCTAGCTTCCAAACCAGAGTCCTGCCCTTTTAAGTGCTTCCCCTCCACAAGGAAGGAGCAGATACTGGGAGGGGTCAGCTGGCCCTGGGACCATTAAAGCCTCTGGTCCCCTCTGAGACTTGGTTAGAGCAAGTTGGTGACTTGGAGCTTCCCTTACCCCCAGCAACTCCCGCTTCCCCACAATGGCTAAACCCCAATTACTATCAAATAACAAACTACCCCCTCTGCAATATACCTGAGTTCATATACAGCCTCCAGTGCCATTTGGACCATTGGGGGTGGGGAGGTCCAGGAATGTCTGATATTTGTTCAGGATATCCTGAGAAGAGAACAGAGAGCAGAAGAGGTGAAGTTTGTTCCCCGTGGACTTCAGGAGAGCTGCTCCAGTCTCAAACTCAGGGTTTGACTTCCCTGGTCATTGGCATTTCCAGACACCTGCAAAGTCTTCATCTCTGCCATACCCAAAGAACTTTTCCCAAAGCCCATCCCCAGGGCTCCCTCCCCCCCATCCCCCATGGGACTTCGCATCCTGCAACTCACTCACCCCAATAGCATGGGCTACAGCATCTTTACAAAAGGGCAGGGTGTCCTGGCCCCTTGCCCAGGCTTTATTGCAGCTGAAAACCAGTGAGGACAGAAAAAATAATCTCTGGCAAGTTCCTGAAAAGGGAAGCAGTAAAGGCTCTTAATCAGGATAGGACATTTTCGTTTCCAAAACTACAGAACTGTGAAAATAATGGGGGGGAAGGGTGGGGGCTCCCAAGAGTGTCTGTAGAAATATTGGAAGGGGTCAAGGTCTTTGAATTGTTACTATAGGTCATTGGCAATCCACTCCACCATTACATTTAGAGTGCGGGGGGTGTTCAGGGATCCCCTGGTTCCTCAGCTTCACTTCACATAAAACAGGATTCTGTAACCCTTTCGCTGCCACCAATTCACACAGAATACTTCTTTAAACCCTCCTAGTAGCGTGTATGGAAGGCTTTAGGTGTAAGATGACACCACCAATGAGAGTCAGTATCAATCTTGAACTATGCTGTAGGTTTATTAAATGGATATTATTTACAAATGGGAATAGGGTTGCTTATTTTGGGACTTTATAGGTGCTTGCTGACAGGTTCTAAAGTCTCCAGAGACACCGTTGCTGACACCAACCTCCAAGTGGCGGTCCTTAGAGGCCAATTTCCCTATAAACTCTACCCCAGCCAATTACTTTCACAACCCAATCTAGCTATTGGGGCCAATCTGCCTCTGTGCCCCCAAAGCTCCTCTGGTTCCACTCCTGGATGGGGGCCAGTTTAGCCATATCCCCACTGTTATCACTTCCCTCTGGCAAGACCTTACTTCAGGGCAAACCCTCAGTCTCTCTCTGTCACTGGTTCCCTTCTGATCTTCACCAGACCATGATTAGTGACACCCTGGGTAATGATATATAGGCCCAGGGGCGTCACTACCGGGGTGCGGAGGGTGCGGACCGTACCCGGGTGACACCCTGAGGGGGGTGACACCCAGAGCTGCCCCGCCCCACGCCGTTGCCCAGCAAAGGAGCCAAGAAGCGCTCCGGGTTGGCGCAGCCAGCTCCTCCTCGGAGGCGGGCGGGCGAGACAGAAAGCAGGCACCCGCTCGCTGGCGGTGAAGCCGGGATGGGCCTTCTACCGCCAGCCTGGAGCGCGTGCGTTTGCGCGCGGGAGGGTGCGTGCCAGAGGTCCACACACCCCTGCACTCCCACTAGTGATGCCGCTGTATTGGCCTCGGTCCTTTCCTCAGCTATTTTCACTAACTAACTCCTCACTCTATCACCAACAACCAACTGCCCTTTCTAACTGCTGTCAGTTAACTTCTAGTGCCTGGAACCTCCAACCAATCAGAAAGAATTTACCTGATCAGGCCCCATCTACCAGAATCTTAAAGCAATTGTGTCTCTCTCCTCTCAGAACCTGTCACCCAGCAACCACTGCCAAGCAGGCTTGCAACAATGTATCAAAACAAGGCCTCATGGCAGTCACAGAGGTCATATAATATTTTTTAAATGCAAACAGATAAATAGCATTTCTCCACAGTGGGACACCCCCTTGCCTTCACCCTGCGGATACCCTTGGGTGCTTCCAGACCCCAAAGTGCAAACACCTAGAATAGGCATTTTCCTGGAGTTGGTGGGGTGTGTCTGTGCAAGGGAAACTCATGTGTTGAGGGGCTTTGCACCCACTCTTCACGTCTGTTCCTCCAGATATTGACCTCAGCTGAGGGGATGAATACCTCCATCTGAGGTTCTGCAATGGGAAGAGGAGGAAAGGATTTGAAGAAAGGTCCATTCACCTCTTAGTGTTTCCCGCCTTGATTAATTTAGCCATCCTGTTACAGACCTTCCTGCTCATAATCTTCTGGCTCTTCTTCAGATGACCCTCTCTGCTATTCCCCCCTTCCATCTCCTTGGGAGGCCTTCCCTGTGGCTGGGCACACAATACCTTGCCCTCTCTTTTGCATTTTGCACCCTCCACCTTCTCCCTTTCCTTTCTTTAATGTTCTGCCTCCTCTCTCTCTCTCTCTCTCTCTCTCTCTCCCATAATGCTGGAAATCAGTGAGTCTGAAGGGAGGAAGATATAGGACAGACAAGATAAAATAAAATATTTGTATTTTATTTGGGGGGGTCACAAGTGGGAGAGGGTTACTGTCAAGGTGTCCTGTTGTGGACTTTCCCCAGAAGCATCTGGTTGGCCAATATGAGAACAGACAGCTGGACTAGACGGCCCCATGGTCTGATCCAGCAGAGCTCTTCATGTGAGGGAATCTCAGTAGTGTACTGGCAAATTCAGAAGTGCAGGGTCCCTTCATCATAGTCACAGCCACACACACTTCTAAGATTATACAAACTTCAAAGATCATAGAATAATTTAGCCAGGTTTGAATACTGCTTTTCTATCACTGTCACTATTTGACTATCCTTCCTCACTGTCAGAGATATTACTTGAATTAATGAATTCAGCGTCTACACATTTATCTCCTGCTGCTACCAAATTGCCTAATGATGCAGATGGGATGCTATCATCAGGATTCACTTACTACTCCACAACTTATTTTCGTTTTTTGAAGTAAGAACTAATAGAGGCTTCCTTGCAATTGACACTCTTTGGGACTTTCCTTAGGCTGCTTTCACACTGCACTTTATTCCATTATTCTGACAATTTCTTACCTGGTAATTTGCGCATCATATTTGATCTTTCACACGACGCACAAGCTAGCTCCAGAATTCTAGTGGAATGTAGTGGAAGTTTAGTGCTAATTTCTGTGATAAATGATACCAGAAATAATCAATTAGCAAGGCTGGGAACCTGGAAGATTGCAGGAGTTTATTGCTATCTGCAGCTGCTCATGTGACAGGCATCCCAGCATGCAGTGCATTCCCGCCCTGTAGTCACACTGGTTTTTTGTTTTGTTTTGTTGCCTGATGAAAATTGTACCGGTATTCTGGCATCGGTGCAGATAGCAGCAGCTTTCCCACACATACCCCCGTCTTGATACAACTAAAACAATTTAAAAAGTCAGATCCTAAAGGGAGAGGGCTTTCCTGGCGACAAGACGATCTTAGCCCTCCTATACAGTGAGGAATAATGTGCATGGGTGAGGGACGAAAACAAGCCGTGTGAAAGACAGTTGTGCAAAATGCCAGTATATCAGCTAAAAAAGCTGCTGTTCCTTAATGCAACAGGTACTGCAGTGTGAAAGGGATTTTAGAAATCGGGACAGAAGCACTACCTTTTAAATCCGTTAAACTAACACAATCAGCCCCATGTGTGAAAGCAGCCTTAGTAGCTAACTCATTCCCCTTTCATGCTGATTGGCTCATAGGATGCTAGAGATATAGGGACCCTGCTGTGACCTAGCTCCCAAAAAAGTAAGGAGTCTAAGATCCCCAGGATCCCTGATGGGTACACCCCTCATTTTGCACTCTCTGCTGTTTGCTGTTTTGGCAACTTGAGAGTCTCCCTCTCTTTGGCTGGCACACAGCACTAGTCAAACTCTGCCCTTTTCTACTATGGTCAGATCAGCTTGAGTGTTTTCTTTTTTAATTTAGCTTCAGGAAGATTTACAACTGATTGGTAGAGCAACCCATTTGTCTTCCAGTGTGGCCAATGGAAATGCTTTGCTGCAGGCTCAGGCATGAACAGTGGTTGTCCCAACATTTTGCTGTGGGTGGTCTGCAAAGATCTGAAGTCAGCAGTGGAGAAGTGTGTGTGTGTGTGTGTTGCTTTTTAAGATGTTTTAAAGGAATCTTTTAAGAAGATACTTTGTTTTTGAAATGTTTTTAGTGTTTTGTTCTTTGTTTGCTGCCCTGGTCTCCTTCTGGGAGTAAGGGTGGGACAGACATTCATAATAATACACACACCGGCCTTTTTTGTTTTTATGGTGGAACTAGGTGGAACTGAGTTCTGGCACCTCTTTTTTACTGCTGCTCTGCCACTCAAGCACGGGAGTGGAAGGAACAGCATGGGTACAAATTATATAGGGGTAGAATGCACTCAGTTTCCATACTTTAAAAGAAAACCTGCCCAAACTATAACAATCATAGGCCTGGAATGAGTCTGAGCTAGACCATCTAGAAACCCTTTGAAAAAGCTTCATAGGTTGGTAACAACGTGATTCTGCGGACAAATCAAAATACTGTGGCAGAGGGAACTGAGCACACCATCCTGTTGATTGCAGAGTACACACCAAACACAACTGCAAATCTGATTCTGGCTCTGCTTTGACTCCACTGAGTCACCTGGCTGAAGAAGCAACTTGTCCAGAGTTTATTGCTGCTTTGTGGTAGATTTTTTTAAAAAACCCATCATTCAAAGGTATTTTTCAGACAATCAGTACATCATAGGGTTGCCAGGTCAGAAGCATCCCAAAACCTGAGATTTTAGGGGCAGGCCCAAGTGATGTCATTAAGCATGATACATTAAGCATCAATCACAGTTGCTTGGAGCGTACAATTAAAAAAAATCTGACTGGAAATTAAGCTAGACATTTTAGCTAAAAGATGGAGCCTGGGTAGGGAACATTTAATCTAGCCTACTTGCTTTCGGCAAGAAGGGTTTAAGTGCCTTCAGGACAGGACAGTCACCAGAAGGTCACTGTAGGACGAAAGGAGCCTAGTGTTGTAGAGATGTTAGATGGGAGCATTCAGGAGTAAAGATGGATGCCCCTGAAGGCTGCAATTCTAAACACACGTACTAAGGGACTAAGCTCCCATAGAACTCAACAGGACTTACTTCTGAGTAGATATAGTTTGGATTGTGCTGTTGGTAAACTTGACTAGGGATCCTCTGCAAAGACATCCATATCCAAGCAGGGTTGGCAACCCCCTGCCTGGAATGCCCTGCCCTTATCTTTTCATGTGGCTGCTCCAAACTTCTTTACAGATTTGACCCTTCACTTCAGAAAGAGGTCTGAGAAATGAGTAAGAGTAAGAAGTTTCTCTACCCTTTCTGTCTGCATAGATGCCCTCATCCTTCCCCTGCACCCAGCAGAAGCTCTGGGCCAGGCGGGATGCAGTGGCATCTCATAGAGGACACCCTCCCCTTTCATGGGGTGTATGATTTGTCCTGTTCCAGAGCATATTTTGGGGTGGGCACCCCCAGTTACTTATTTTTTTCTATGTGTTTTTGTCCATTTTGATTGTGCATAGATGCTCTTCTCCGTGCCCTGCGCCCAGCAGAAGCTCTGGGCCAGGCGGAATGCAGTGGCATCTCATAGAGGATACCCTCCCCTTTCCTGGGGTATATGATTTGTCCTGTCCCAGAGCAGAGTTTGGGGTGGGCACCCCCAGTTACTTTTTTATGATTTTATGACATCATTATGTATTTATGATAATATCAGAAGCCTGATGATTTTGATTGCATAAATGTATTGTTATTCTTGATGGGGAGAGTCCCCCAAGCACAGTGATATATCATGCAGGGTACCCCAACATATATTTTGGGGTTCAGAGACATGTTAAGTTTGGTTTGAAGTTGCTGTAGTTGTCAGCTCTTCTTTTTTAGTGTTTTGAACTTTCAAGCAAATAAGGAACTGGGAACAAAGAACCAACATCAGTGTCATATCAGTTAAATAGATTAAACAGTTGCGGGGGTGGGGGCTGACATTTTGGTGTATATCTCGGGAACCAGACCACTTAGAAACTTAATTTTTAAAAAAAATTGAAGCTGAGAGTCCAGAGATTAAGGGGTGCTAGCCAGAGAGCCAGAGGGCCCCCCAAAAAACCAGAGACTCCGGCCAAATCTGGAGACCTGGTAACTCTAGTAGATCAGCATATATTTCAGTAGATCTATTACGATGTTAGTAGACCTGGCAATATCAGAATAGGTTCAGGGCACAAACTTTTATCTCACTGTCCTTCCATTTATCTGGTGGCCTTGTGTGCTGCATCGGACTATCAAGTTCAGTCTGTTGGGCCTAGTCACTGCCAGTCTGAGAGTAGCTCTGAACTTGTGCTGCCACTGCTGCTATAACCTGAGAGATGAAGGGTTTGAGAAGGAAGGATTGAGAAATCTGCAGGCCCTGAAGAAAGAGATAGGGCTTGTCCTACACTGAGAGAACTAATCGGGAATCATAGCTGTAAGAACCAGCAGAACCAAGACTGAGTTTTGCCAGTGGGGTCACTAGGGTTGGTGTCACCCAGTGCGGTAACTCATGGTGTCACCCCCATGGACCTCCTCCCATACCAGACCATACAGAATCCTTAGTAATGTTTTTTGTACTAATGTTACTCGTAAATCGTAATTCCTGTATATCACTGAATGTAATGGCAATAGTAGTGACATAAACAACTAGCAAAATTAAAATTACACCTTTAAATTACAATATCATACGCACAGCCTAAATGTATTTACATTTATACATAGTTTCATGTGGTTAAAGTGAAAATTCGGTAAGAAAACAATAGAATTCGAAGTAAAAACTTTTAAGAACTACATCAAAATTATGTTCATTTTAACATTAAACTTTACCGTTACATGAGATACATTAATTGATTAGGTTTGCATATCAATAACGGCCCAAATAATGCAGAAGTTGTAGACAAATGCATATGGAAATATACTCATAAATGAAATAATACCAAAAAAATAAACAGGAACAAATACACAAGCATTTCAGCACTTAGTGAACATCTCGACTAAGTCAGAACTTTCCTTTCCTGGCCTTCAAAGCTGCGAACTTGTGAATCACTTCATCGAAATCAATGCCTTTTGCCAACTCACTTTCAATTGATAATATTGCAAGATCGGAAAGCCTTGACTGTCCCATGGTAGATCGCAAATAGTTCTTTATAAGTTTCAGCTTTGAAAAGCTCCTCTCACATGAAGCCACAGACACACAAATCGTCAGAAATAATTTTAGGCTTAGTGAAAGGGTTGGGAGAGATTCTATGAAGTTCCGTTCAGCTATGAATGTCAAAACGTCTAATATTGCCCAATCTTTGGCTTCTTCCAGATCAATCTCTGCTGCTTTCAGGTGCCTTCTCAGCCTTGGTATTTCTATTAAAAGCGCACTCTCAGATACCTCATCATAGAAAGTGGTTAGTTTTGGAATGGACACCTTTAACTCTTCTTCAGTGGCAGATATGAGACTCTTCACTTGAACAACCTCAAACATGGCTGCTACTTCCTTGATGGCTCTTGATCTGATCTGGAGTTCAGAATGAAAGCGATCAATGCACTCAAGCATCACCCTCTTATTGTCTTCTTGCAGAGTGAGTCCAGCATTGCTTGCTTGCTCCCCTGCCATCCTCTTCTTGAACCTGGCTCTTCTCTCTACTGCAATTCCACATTCGTCTGATTTTAAAAGCGCCTGTTCAATTGCATGCTCCACTAGGGAAGGGAAGGGAACCTTCAAAGGCAGAGGAGAACTGTAACTAGATGCTGGAGGCAGTTTTTGGAATTTCTTCCTGGCTAGGACAAGCACAAGCCAAGGTCTGTATCTGTACAGGGATGTTTCTGGTCAAGAAGACAGTGGGGGAAGTGGTTATGTTGATTTCTTGTGCTTTTTTACCCATCTATGTCCTTCACCCCCTCATCCACAAATACCCAAACAATAATACTTTATGGTGTCAGGAGTTCTTCTGTTTCTTCTGTGAATTAACAGCAGTCAGTACTGAAAGTCTGCATTGACCCATTTTAAGCCACCAGCTGAGTGGTGCATATCAGGCAATCTTGGTGAAAACTAGAGAAGCCTGTTTGAGAGGTACTAGTTTTGGCAACACAAGTTTGATGAGGCAGCAGGAATAGACAGATAACTTTCAGGATGATCCAATGGTCCTTGCTGGGCTTTACATTGGTGCAAGAGTCATTGGATTGTCCTATTAGTTAGTTAACTAAGGCAGATTCATAAATGAATCATTCCTGTACAGTAGATAAGAACTACTGACTCCTATGGAGAAACTGCCACTGATACGGGGAGTAAGCAAGGAGCAAAAGATGCTGTGTGTTCATTTGGCTTTTTTTTTAATAGACTGGATGAGGGCTAATAAACAGAGGCTCAATCCAGACAAGACTGAGATGCTGCTAGTGCAGTGATTCTCGAACGGTGCGCTGTGGCACACTGGTGCGCCACAAGAGGTGGCTAGGTGTGTCGCGAATATTATGAAAGTATATTTTAAAAATGAGAAGAACCCCATTTGTATAGAGATTTATTACATCCATGATCAATTAATTTATTCATAGTTTAAAATATATTCATATATTTTAATTTTGTACACAAAGTGCGCCAGAAAATTTTTATATGTTTTACAGTGCGCCGCGAACCAAAAAAGTTTGAGAGCCACTGTGCTAGTGGGTAGTTCTTCTGACTGGATGGTGGATGTCCAACCTGTCCTGGATGAGGTTGCACTGCCCCTGAAGGAGCAGGTTCGTAGCTTGAGGGTTCTCCTAGAACCATCTCTATCACTTGAGGCTCAGGCAGCCTTGGTGGCACGGAGTGCCTTCTACCAACTTCGGTTGGTGGCCCAGCTACGCCCCTATCTGGACAGGGATAACATGACTTCAGTTGTTCATGCTCTGGTAACCTCCAAGTTAGATTACTGCAATGTGCTCTACGTGGGGCTGCCTTTGACGACGGTTCGGAGGCTGCAGCTTATGCAAAATGCAACGGCCAGATTGGTAACAGGGACCAGATGGTTCGAACATATAAAACCGATTCTGGCCCACTTGCATTGGCTGCCTGTGTGTTTCCGAGCTCGATTCAAGGTACTGGTTTTAACCTATAAAGCCTTACATGGCTTAGGACCACAATACCTGATGGAACGCCTCTCCCAACATGAACCCACCCATACACTATGCTCAACATCCAAGGCCCTCCTCCGGGTGCCTCCTCCGAGGGAAGGTGGGAGGCTGGCAACGAGGGAGAGGGCCTTCTCAGTGGTGGCCCCCAAATTATGGAATGATCTTTCTGACGAGGTGTGCCTGACACCAACACTGTTATCTTTTTGGTGGCAGGTCAAGACTTTCCTTTTCTCCCAGGCATTTTAGCATGTGTTTTTAAATCGGTTTTAATTTTTTTTAATTGTGTTTCTAAATTGTTTTTTGTGTTTTAAAATTTGTATATTTGTTTTAAATGTTTTTAATTGCTGTAAACCGCCCAGAGAGCTTTGGCTATGCAGCGGTATATAAATGTAATAAGTAAATTAATATTTATCTGACAAGCAGAAATTCAGCTTTTCTTCTCACTTCCTTTGCTCAATTTCTGCTTGTCAATCCCAGCTGCTTGGCTGTGGGTTTGTTCGCCTTTATTTATTCTTTGTGCCTACCTTTGGAAAGAGAAGTGTTGCTGTTCTTCCTAATCCTAATATCCAGAAATGAAAAATTTACTGCATATAAGGCATTAAAGAGGAGTTGGCAATCATTATATATTTTTACTGGCACTACATATTGTCATTATTATTGCACCAATGAGTGAGGTTGGTGTAAAGATTTCTAGTTAGTCAATGATTCCCAGATGGATGCAGGTTGCCCCTTGATTAATATCTGCATCATTTAAAAATAGCTTGCACTTTTGCAATACATCACCAGACTTTTTTAATTTTATAAAACACACAAATGGTAATGTAGTTATCCCAAACAAACATCCATTACATTAAAAATGAAGTTTTTCTAGTTCTGTTTTCAGATGTATAATCATGACCCCTATCCATTATAGCAAATCCTTTTTGCCCCCATATCTGTATTCTGTGATCAGAACATACAACTCAGTTTATACAACTCTATGACTGACAGGTATAATTTTTATCTGATTGACTGTTATGAAAATTATCATTTTTAAAAACACATTTAAACCATGAATGCTGACACCTACACTTACTTCAGAGTAAACTCCATTAAATTAGTGTTTACTTCTGGGAAAACATAAATAGGTTCAGGCTGTAAGAGCCTTTTATGCCATCAAGCTCTGTTCAGGTGTAGGAATGCTTGAGGAATTTCAGTCTTCACAAATTCTGATATGAACTGACCTGATCCAAACCTTCCAGACTAATGTGCCAATAACAGCTTAGGTATCCACCAGCTGTTGCACTTCCTGAATGTTCCAGTGCAATGCTCAGCTAAAACAAAACAAAAAAGGTATATTTATGCAGGTTTTTGTGCAGATTTAAATAAGAACAAGTTTGCAGATTAATGCAGAAATGCGACAGCACATACTTATGGCTGAATACATCCTCAGCAGCTAGGTTGTTCCTGGCCCCGCCCTCTACCATTGTGCACTGTGTTAGCCCCACCCCTGAAATCTGTTTATTGAGCACAGACATCTGCAAACACATTATCTATACATGAGCAATGTGCAGAGGTACACAGTGCAATCTGGTCCCCCCTAGGATCAATGCCCGTAATTGCATGGAGGGACTATTTTTGTTCAGCTGTTCACAAGTAGCTGCTGCTTCGCAAAATGTTTTGCTCAGGGCACGGATGTCAGGATGGGGCTGGCACAGAGTATCATGTCTAGGGTTGCCATATTCCAGTTCCACAAATCTGGGCAGGCTAATTTGCATATTATGCAAATTATTTGCATATTATTTGCAAATTATGCAAATTATTTGCATATTAATATTTGGATTGTCCAGTTGTTTTGTTTTTGTGCCTAGAAATTACCACCAAAAACTGGGGAAAGATGTGAGAAATCTTTTGTTAAAAAGCAACATTGTCAGCCTTAAATGCCTAGACTCTAGTTTCCAACACTATGGAATATTTATTGATTGATTAAGAGGATTTATATCCTGCCCTTCTGCTGTTAAAAACAGAGCTCAGCACAGCTTACAAATATAATAAGAACAATAAAAATACACAATCAATATAAAAACATAATAAAAACACAAAATAGCAACAAACATAAAGTAAGTCAGGGCAGCAGTACGGTTAACCATTACATATACGATATATTTCAGAGATGTGGTGGGTGGAGAAAAACAAGCCAAAATGTTAGGAAAAGGAGTCTTTCATGCCACATGCTCAGTTGTAAATACTGTTGCAGCAAGTTTTACAAGTTCCTCCAGTATTCCACTGGTGCAGGCACTCAGACATTCAAAGTATCTGTATGTTTCTTAGGTTTTAGAAAAGCAGAGCTTTGCTTAACTCAGAATTTCTTCTCCCTTTGATCAACCACATCTACACAGGTTCCACCTCCATACTCAAAATGAAACTGGGCCTGCAAGTGTGCAACAACCCCACACATACCTTGCTAATTAGATTACCAATGCCAGGATGTCTGTCTTATCGACTACTCTCCTGCTCCCCCCCCCCACCGGGCATCATGAAAGACCCAGTCCTGGATTCAGAAAGAAAATAAATATCTGGTCCTCTTCAAAGTACTGATAAGCCTCTTGTTTTAATTAAAATAATAATTATAAATTCTTGCTCTTATCACTAATGGGAGTTAATTACCTTGCATATGCTGCTGTTGCCTCTATGGCCGTAACGGAGTGAGGTTAAAGATAAGTGAAATGTAAATTCAGTACGGCCCCGCTTCCCGGTGCTCCGCTTCCCGGCATTCCGCTAATGCGGTGGCTTTCCTTCCCTCTTTAAAAGCCGCTTTTGCCGCTTTTGTGACATTCTCGTGGCATTTTTGCATGACACGCCCCATTAAAGTCAATGGGGTTCTGCCTTACGGCGATTTCTGCTTTACGGCAGGGGTCCAGAACAGAACCCGCCATATAAGTGGGGCCCTACTGTAGGAAAACAACAACACAAAAGGCAGTAACACTTTCCTAAATGTAATACCATAGTAACCACAACAAGATTCCTATGAGTAAGGCAGAAAACTCAGCATCGCACAACCAGTCAGGATTCATAACCAAAAACCCAAACTAAAAAAATCCTAGCAGCCAGTCAGCCAAGGTCACAGAAATCCCCATGCAGCACAACCTGACTTGGGGACTGCAGTTAATGCAGAATGCTGCAGCACAATTGCTGACATGAGTGAGATCCTATCAGCACATAATACCTCTGCTCTGAAATCTGCATTGGTTGCTGATTTGCTACCAGGCCAAGTTCAAGCTGTGCTTTCCATGTTATGGGTGCCACATAGTGCAGTACTTGTTCTGCTCTTGTAAGAAATCAGTCCTGTAAAGTGGCAGCACCTAAGCTTTGGAACTCCTTGCCTATTGACATTAGGCAGACTCCTCTTTTCAGCACCTGCTAAAATCAGTTTTCTTGAGGCAAGCCTCTCCAGGCATGTGGAAGCTATCGTGTTTTTGAATCTGTTTTTAAGTCATTGTTGGTTTTATTATTTTGAATGTTTTTAAGTATCTGTCCTTAACGCTTTTGCCAATAATTTTATTGTTTTAATTCTTTCTGTAAACCGCTTTGAGATTTTTTACAATAAAGCCCGGACATAGACTGGCTGCATATGTGTTCCAGTCATGACAAAGAAGCAAAGTTTCTAGATATTCTAAATGACTATTCCCTAGACCAGTTGGTCATGGAACCGACCAGAGGGATGGCAACCCTGGACTTAATCCTCAGTGGGGACCGGGACCTGGTGCGAGATGTAAGTGTTGTTGAACCGATTGGGAGCAGTGACCACAGTGCTATTAAATTAAACATACATGTAACTGGCCAATTGCCAAGAAAATCCAACACGGTCACATTTGACTTCAAAAGAGGAAACTTCACAAAAATGAGGGGATTGGTAAAAAGAAAGCTGAAAAACAAAGTCCAGAGGGTCACATCACTCGAAAATGCTTGGAAGTTGTTTAAAAACACTATATTAGAAGCTCAACTGGAGTGCATACCGCAGATCAGAAAAGGTACAGCCAGGGCCAAGAAGATGCCAGCATGGTTAACGAGCAAAGTCAAGGAAGCTCTTAGAGGCAAAAAGTCTTCCTTCAAAAAATGGAAGTCTTGTCCAAATGAAGAAAATAAAAAAGAACACAAACTCTGGCAAAAGAAATGCAAGAAGACAATAAGGGATGCTAAAAAAGAATTTGAGGAGCACATTGCTAAGAACATAAAAACCAACAACAAAAAATTCTATAAATACATTCAAAGCAGGAGACCATCTAGGGAGACAATTGGACCCTTGGATGATAAGGGAGTCAAAGGTGTACTAAAGAACGATAAGGAGATTGCAGAGAAGCTAAATATATTCTTTGCATCTGTCTTCACAGTGGAAGATATAGGGCAGATCCCTGAACCTGAACTAACATTTGCAGGAAGGGATTCTGAGGAACTGAGACAAATAGTGGTAATGAGCGAGGAAGTTCTAAGCTTAATGGACAATATAAAAACTGACAAATCACCGGGCCCGGATGGCATCCACCCGAGAGTTCTCAAAGAACTCAAAGGTGAAATTGCTGATCTGCTAACTAAAATATGTAACTTGTCCCTTGGGTCCTCCTCCGTGCCTGAGGACTGGAAAGTGGCAAATGTAACACCAATCTTCAAAAAGGGATCCAGAGGGGATCCCGGAAATTACAGGCCAGTTAGCTTAACTTCTGTCCCTGGAAAACTGGTAGAAAGTATGATTAAAGCTAGATTAACTAAGCACATAGAAGAACAAGCCTTGCTGAAGCAGAGCCAGCATGGCTTCTGCAAGGGAAAGTCCTGTCTCAGTAACCTATTAGAATTCTTTGAGAGTGTCAACAAGCATATAGATAGAGGTGATCCAGTGGACATAGTGTACTTAGACTTTCAAAAAGCATTTGACAAGGTACCTCACCAAAGGCTTCTGAGGAAGCTTAGCAGTCATGGAATAAGAGGAGAGGTCCTCTTGTGGATAAGAAATTGGTTAAGAAGCAGAAAGCAGAGAGTAGGAATAAACAGACAGTTCTCCCAATGGAGGGCTGTAGAAAGTGGAGTCCCTCAAGGATCGGTATTGGGACCTGTACTTTTCAACTTGTTCATTAATGACCTAGAATTAGGAGTGAGCAGTGAAGCGGCCAAGTTTGCTGATGACACTAAATTGTTCAGGGTTGTTAAAACAAAAAGGGATTGCGAAGAGCTCCAAAAAGACCTCTCCAAACTGAGTGAATGGGCAGAAAAATGGCAAATGCAATTCAATATAAACAAGTGTAAAATTATGCATATTGGAGCAAAAAATCTTAATTTCACATATACGCTCATGGGGTCTGAACTGGCGGTGACCGACCAGGAGAGAGACCTCGGGGTTGTAGTGGACAGCACGATGAAGATGTCGACCCAGTGTGCGGCGGCTGTGAAAAAGGCAAATTCCATGCTAGGGATAATTAGGAAAGGTATTGAAAATAAAACAGCCGATATCATAATGCCATTGTATAAATCTATGGTGCGGCCGCATTTGGAATACTGTGTACAGTTCTGGTCGCCTCATCTCAAAAAGGATATTCTAGAGTTGGAAAAGGTTCAGAAGAGGGCAACCAGAATGATCAAGGGGATGGAGCGACTCCCTTACGAGGAAAGGTTGCAGCATTTGGGGCTTTTTAGTTTAGAGAAAAGGCGGGTCAGAGGAGACATGATAGAAGTGTATAAAATTATGCATGGCATTGAGAAAGTGGACAGAGAAAAGTTCTTCTTCCTCTCTCATAATACTAGAACTCGTGGACATTCAAAGAAGCTGAATGTTGGAAGATTCAGGACAGACAAAAGGAAGTACTTCTTTACTCAGCGCATAGTTAAACTATGGAATTTGCTCCCACAAGATGCAGTAATGGCCACCAGCTTGGACGGCTTTAAAAGAAGATTAGACAAATTCATGGAGGACAGGGCTATCAATGGCTACTAGCCATGATGGCTGTGCTCTGCCACCCTAGTCAGAGGCAGCATGCTTCTGAAAACCAGTTGCCGGAAGCCTCAGGAGGGGAGAGTGTTCTTGCACTCGGGTCCTGCTTGCGGGCTTCCCCCAGGCACCTGGTTGCCCACTGTGAGAACAGGATGCTGTACTAGATTGGCCACTGGCCTGATCCAGCAGGCTCTTCTTATGTTCTTATGTTCTTATGTTCTTAAAGCGGTATATAAATGTTGTAAATAAAAATACATAAATAAATGTTGGAGTCACTGTGGCCCTTGAGTCTCTTCCCACTTTTAGGAACCAAGGAATCTGCCTTATACTGATTCAGGCCATTTCGTACCATGATTTCTTAAATGCAATACCATACCAACCACAACAAGATTCCTATGAGTAAGGCAGAAAACTAAGCATCTCACAACCAGTCAGGATTCCTAACCAAAAACCAAAAATATGATCAATGAAGAAATATTTATATAAGCATGACTATCAAATATATTTATTATTTACACAAACTGTAAAGATATTTATAGTGCAATCCTAGGTTTATTTATTCAGAAGCAAGTCCCAGTGTATTCAGTGGGGCTTACTCAAACAGGGACAGAAATGCAACCTCAAGTGATAAGCAACTTCATTCACACAACCCAAAATTCCAAATCATGCCACTTTATGCTGTTTTGCAACTGTTTATACTTGTTTTTATGGTTATTGGATTTTAAATGGCTTTATTTCTTGTTGTGAGCTGCCTTGGTTTCCAGCCGTACCTCACAGGGTTGTTGGAAACACTCCGTACATGCACGCACACACACACACTGCAGATGTATAAATACATACAGCCCATATAATAGTTTATTGTCAAACCAGTTGGTCATTGCAGAAAAATCAGCATTAGCTTTAAAAAAATCAGTATTAGTTTCCTACAGAATAAAAACTGTAATACCTAAGTAAGCCCTGCCTACTTGCTTTAAAATAGGACTGGGGGGGAGGGACAGAAAGAGTTAGAACACAAACACAATTCTTTTTTGCATTCACTCCGAAGTCCCATTGATTTTCAGCACATTCATAACCATGTCTACTCAAAAGTAAGTCCTATTGAATTCAATGGGATTTACTCTGGGCATATGGGATTAGCATTGCTTTTACAAAAGCAAGTATTGGGAAGGTTTTCAAAACACTGCCCAGGATCTGACTCCTGCACACAGGAGGAAAAAAAACCTGAAATGTATATGCTTACCCAATTAATGAGATTTTCAGATAAATGGGGGGGAAACCACCATTTTCTGGCATTGCAATGAGGTTTTCTAGACATTCCTCAGGTCAATTAAACTGAAACACAATCCTGGCTTTACTGATTGGCTGCAATCCTGAACGGGCGGGGTTAAAGCTACGAAGTGCTATACAGTACTGTTTAAAGAAAGATTTAACAGTCAGGGGGGCGGCTGATGTTTTTATGTATATCTCGAGAACCGGACCACCTAGAAACTTAATTTTTTTTAAAATTAAAGCTGAGAATCCGGGCCACCTAAGGGGCTAAACAGGTGCCGGGTGGCATGCAAAGAATCCGGGTAAAACCCGGTTAACCGGTCAATATGGCAACCCTAATCATGTCAAAGATGGGGCAAGGAAACTCAACCCCACACTCTCTCCCATTAGTTTATTATACACATAGATGCATTCCTGAATAGGGCTTTAAAGTTTCACACCTTTGTTGTGTCATGGTTTCTCCTAGGCTTCGGCCTACTTTATCAATGCAACATTTTTTGTAAGACTCTCTGAAGGGCAGCATATAAACTTCCTTAATAAATATAGCACAGCGAGGAGGACAGCCTGGCTGGGAGTCCAGAATCTGTGAGTTCAAATCCCCACTCGTGTCTCCTGGGTGGAAAGCGCCAGCTAAAGATCACCCCCACAGTGAGTGGCTCAAGGGTTACGTGCCCTGCCACCTGTGCAGCCGTGGGCAAGCTGCATAGCCCCAAGGAGCCCAGTTGCCCCCCAGCTGGCAGTTGCAGACAAGGAATGGGCTGGCCTGTGCAGCCGTGGCAAGCTGAGCAGGCCTTAGCCAGCTGGGGAGGACTAGCCTCAGAGGGAAGCAATGGTAAACCCACTCTGAACACCGCTTACCATGAAAACCCTATTCATAGGGTCACCAAAAGTCAGGATCGACTTGAAGGTAGTCCATTTCCATTTCAATAAATATTGTTATGAGCATGGGGGTTGGGATGGATGATTCCTGTGAGTCCCCTTTCCAGCCTCTGATTTGGAATCCTGTGCCTTGGAATGAGGAATTCTGCTGGTCAAATGAGTCTTTTGTTAACCAAATAGATTGGCCAGGTAGGATAATGGGTCTATCAGTTGCCCAGCAACGGTGAATGGGCCAGGAAGATCCTTTTGTCATTGAAACTCTTCAGAAGAGCCTTCCTCCCCCCCTCCTGGAGCCTAGGAGAGTTTTGGTGTTTTTAGTTGTGTCCAGAGAATGGCTGGGGCTGCAGGCAGGCAGAGAGGCTGGCTCTCTGCATCATAGCTATAGGATGCCTCCTGCAACCCAGATGGAAAAACTGGATATGGGACTGCTGATGCCCTGAACCCCTCCATCTTAAGCTCAGGTTGGAATGTGTGTAAATAAATAAACCATATTTCATAAAGACACAGCAGTCTCCACTGACCTTCTTCCCAAAGGAAACCAAACCCTGGAGAAGCACAGGAACCCCTGAAATCTCACCGCTCCGAGACTGGGGAGGCACGCAACAATATATTACTCTTCTACAATTTTAAAAGTGGAGTTTTGTTAGGGACATAGGAATCTGCCTTAGACTGTTGGTCTATCTAACTCACCACAGTAAACTGGCAGTGGCTCTCCAGAATCTGAGGCAGGAGCCTCTTCCAGCTCTGCCTGGTGATGCCACAGACTGACCCTGGGACCTTCTTCATACAAAGCAGATGCTCTACCACTAAGCCATAACCCTTCTCTTCTTGTTGTTTTATTTCTGGAGCAATACTAATAGCTTTCTGTTCCTTCTTACTCCCCTTCATGTTTCAGTTGAACATATATTTTCATCTGGCAGTAAGCTAAGCTTACATCAGGTTAACCTGAAGGGCAACAAGCCCTGGAATACGAAAAGCACTCAGAGTCAGTTCCCTGCAGAATTAGTGGCACATATGGTCAGTTAAAAAGTAAGTGGTACTTTGTGTGTGCATGCGTGTAGGCAAATATAGAGTGGTTGCAAAAATTTATGTGGCTGACATAAAGACAGCAACATTTTACTACTAAGTGTAAGAATATTACCCACAATTCATTAGATCAATGCCAGATTGACTAAGTTTAGATTTTTCTTTAACTGAGGGGGGTTGCACTTCTAACCTTCCAGACAGTAGAATACCAGAATTATTTGTTCACATCTGGGAACTTGTATGAATTTAAGACATAACTTCATGTATAAGAAAAAGTTCTAACTTAGAGCACATTAGCACCTGCATATTATAATATTACATTATGCAGAAACAGGCAAATAACCCATCTTTTTAATTCTTATCAAATTATAAAGAGGACAGTACATCAAAATTTTATAAAACATCATGATGAAATTTTGACAGTGAAACCTCAAAGAATACAGTTTTAAGTTTCTTGTTAAATACTGTGACAGCAACAATAGGCTTTTATGTCACAATACAAGATATTTTTAATAGTCACTCACACTAAGTTACTTCGTCTGTTAGTCTAAGCTTAATAGTGAGCTGGTCTGTGTCTACACCCTCTTTCTAGAGCAATCCATTAAAAAAGAAAGTGATTTTCTCCAAGGCCGCATTTGTATCAATTGTTTGTATGTACGAAATAACCAATTGGAACCAAAAATACCTAGCAACAGTAATGACAGCTTGGTAAAAGCAGCTGTTGCACAAATTAAAAATTAGAAAATTGCTCTCTAGAAAAGAGGAATTCCATGAATTCATTTTGTGTGCCATTTTTCACTATGAATTTTGACAGAGAACAAAATGGCATCTTAACCCACTCTTCAGGTAAAAAGGCTCCAAGAATAGCTTACAATACAATTCATAAAAACAAGGCAGTCCCTGCCTGTAGGATTACAGTGTAAAAGGCACAACAGAAAAGGAAAAAAGGATGAGAAGGAAAGAGGAAAACAGACAAGTTCAGGCACCAGTTCTTAAAATTAAATGGTAGTTATTCTAATGGCCAGCGGAAATAGAAACAGTTTAAGTACAGGAGGAGCCAATACCGTACAGAGCTGATGGAGTGGCTCTGCTTCTTATTGCCTGATGGAATGAATATTATGTGAATGCTATATCAATTAATAACTGATTTCAGTGGGAGCTAATGTAAGTCTGATTCAATCCAGCATAGTTCATGGGTCTCATTCACTTTTAGTGCATTTTGATACTCTGTGTTGCAACTAAGATATTGATTATGCTATGTTTGGACTTCCTTTTCTTGAGACTACAAATATACCATAATGAAAGTCATCATGCTCATAGACATTGCTCAGAGACTAGACATCAGATACATAAGAATATTGGAACGTAAGAAGAGCCCTGCTAGATCAGACCAAAGACTTATTGAGCCCAGCATCCTCTTTACCAGAGTGGCCAACTACTTGCCTCTAGAAAGCCCACAAACAGGATATGAAGGTGATAGCCCTCTCCAGTTACTGTTCCCTTGCAACTGGCAATCAGAGGCAGGCCACCTTTGATACTGGAGATTTTATACAGCCATCATGACTAAGCACCTTGTCATGGGAGAAGATCAGGAAAAAACTAATTAGTCAAAGTTAAAACTAGTTAAAGCACTCCCCGTCGGACTGCCCTTCAGGCTACTTTGAAAGCTGCAGCTGGTGCAAAATGCAGCTGCTGGGATACTGTGTGATGCGTCTTACCTTGCACATATGACAGCTGTGCTAAAGGAATTGCGCTGGCTGCCTATTTGCTCTGAGCCACCTTTAAGGTTTTATTGCTAATTTACAAGGCCCTAAACAGCTTAGAACCAGTCTATCAAAGATAGCACCTCCTTTTGTACAATATGGCCGATTCACTGAGATGGTCAGAGGGGGCCCTTCTAGTGATGCTGCGCTTGACAGAGATTTGTCTGGTGGGGATTCAAAGGAGGGCCTTTGTGAAATAACTGTGAAATAACCTTCCCTTAGAATAGGGATAGCTAATGTAGTGCCCTCTAAATGATCTTGGACTAAAACTCTGTTTACTCCTAGTCAGCATGGCCAATGGCCAGGGAATATGGGAGTTATACTCCAAGAACATCTAGAGGGCATCATGTTGGCTACCTAGAGATACAGAGGGCACCTACAGTAATGGTTTTCTGCTTGCTGTTTAAAACATACCTATTTACAAGAGCATTTCTGAGCACTGATTTTTAGTACTGGCTCAAATTAGAAATTTTGGATATCTGTGGCATTTGTGGGAGGCTTGTTTTAGTATTTAGTAATCTGTGGACTGCCTTGTTAGTTTATATGAAAATCTGTCTAGAAATGTTTTAATAAATAAATAAATGAAAAGCTAGCAGCCTTTAGAATTAACTTGTATTAGGTTAATTAAGGAAGTTCTACTTTCAGGTAGTTAAAAAGTCAGTTTTAAAGAGAAATAAAATATATAATTATAAAAACAGATAAAACCATTACCAGAGCTTGGAAGATTACTTTTTAAAAAATAATAAATTACAGTTACAATTACATGGCCCCAAAAGTAGTAAGTACCGTTACAATTACAGTTGCTCTGAAAGTAACTGATTACTTTACTTTTTCTCAAAAATAATCACTACAATTACTTTTCAGTTACTTTAAAAAAAATACCTAGAAGGTGCTGGCCTTGGCTGCTACACATCTAAGTAGCCTAAAATAACATTAAAAATAATTTAAACCCACCCATACAGAGGAAGTAGAATAATTTTTTTTATCCATAAGATAGCAATGGTGGTCACTCCACTGGTAAGGGAGGTGGGGAGGGAGGCAGAGGCCACTACTCAGATCTTTGCATGTCAAACCAAGTGCCACCCCCCCACCCAGCCAGCAAGAATAATCTCTCTCACTTAATCACCTCCCAGACCCTGCCCTGCCACCAACTAAGGGACACTCACCCAAGCAAACATTTCCCCCTGAGATGCAAATGTTAAAATACTGCAAATGCAGCACAGTAGCCAGAGAGGGTGGTGGAGGCTACTTTGTGTGCCAAGTGCACACATAGTATTCACACACATACACACGTTGTCATCTTTCACCTCCACAGTTCATTATCTCCATTCTGCTGCTGCCTCCTTCTCCTTTATCCATGTTCTTGCCCTCCGGCTCCTTTTTCCCTCCACTCCATTCTTCTCCACCACCGTCATCCATTTTTTGAAACAATTGTTTTCTCCACTGCACCCCGTTGCACTCTCCAGATACTCCCTCATCACCTCCTACCCAACCTCAGAGCATGAGGGAAGAGCGATGCTGCACAGAAGCCCGGTTTGAGGCACATGATTTTCATCCACAAATCAGAGGAGCAGAAGACTTCCCCTGCATCCCCCCAAGTAATGCTCAAAAGTAATGCTGAAAACATTACAATTACTCCACAAAAGTAATAAAATTACTCCTAGTTCTATTACAATCAACATGTAAATGAATTACCCACTCATTCCTCAAAAAAGTAATGAATTACAAGTAATTTGTTACTTGTAACTAATTACTTGCAAGCTCTGCTTGTTATACAGTTTTCAGAATAACCATTTACCAATACTTCTCACCATCTCTTACTTTATAAAAGTCAAGACATCATAGGTATGCCTGGATACCCAGAAAAGAGAAGATAGTCAGTTTATGAATTAAAGCTGTTTCCACAGAAACCCTCTGTTATCACTTCCACTGCTCAAAAAATCTCTGTAAATTAGGCCACCGTAGGTTAAAACTCATTATGTTATTTAATTTTTTTTAAATAGTCCCTGGACTTTTCTGAAGCCATAAAGAAGAGGGTGATTGTATGTATGTGCAGAAGGCTATGGAGCTTTGCAGCAATGAGTGGAGAGGGAGCTTTGAGGACTAAATTGTTTGAGCCCGGAGCAGACAGAGGGCATTTTTTAAGGAGGGGGAGAGAGGTAAACTCAAAAGGATGATTTTTAAAACTTTTAATTAGTTAATTAACTAGTTAATTCCCATGACTACTGGAAGCCACTGAAAGCCTTAATCCCCATGAATTTGCCTAATCTCTTTTTAAAGTCTTCTAAATTGGTAGCCACCTCATCTTTCTTGTAGTAGCAAATTCCATAGTTTAACTATGTGCTACATGTAGAATTACTTTCTCTTGGGTGTCCTGAATCTCCTAGCTTCGATGTCATTAGGTGACCCTGAGAGATGTCATTAGGTGAGAAAGAAAAAAGTCTCTATCCATGTATTCACACCATACATCATTTAATAAACTTCCCTGGTGTCCTGCCTTATTCACCCTTATCTGAAAAAAAAACTCCAAATATATTTTTTCCATGTAGAGAAGTTGTTCCAGTCCCCTGATCATTTTGATTGCCCTTTTATGCACCTTTTCCAACATGTCCTGGAAAGTTCGCATGTGCGTTCCTTTGTATTTTCTCCTATGAAGGGATTTCCACATAAAAAAGAAGCAGATAATACCTAATAGGCTTGAACATGATCCATGACTGAATCCCATTATCCACCTAATACATAGAGATAAACAGCCACAGCTAATGAAGTAGTTCAATAGTGGGAGCTACTAACCACTGCTTGTGGGATAACCAAGAGGAGAGGGGAGTGTTGATCCTTACTTGTAACCATTGTGGGGCAGTGGTGGAGGCAGAAGGCACCTCAGTCAGCACTGTGCAAATGCTCACTGGCTAGTTGCTCCATCTGCAGCCTGCACCTTTGCCAAGGGTGACTAGACAGCAGGGCCGGTTCTAAAGGGCAGCCAGGTGGGGCACTAGCCCGATGGCCCCTGGAGCTACAGGGGCGCCCTCAGCCACCCCTCTGCTCCCCTTCCATGATCCATGCCCCCCACGCCCCCCACACCCCCACCTACCTGTCTGCTGTCTTTTACCATTGCCCTTAATGACGATGGCGGCCGTGGTTTCCCTAAGGTACTGAAGCCCCTGCCGCCATCTTAGTTGATGGCAGAGATGCACGCATGTAGCACGCATGTGGGCCATCAACAAAGATGGCGGCGGAGGTGTCATCCCCTTAGGGAATCTGCCGCCACCATCTTCATTAAGGGCAATGGTAAAAGACAGCAGACAGGTAGGTGGGGGCATGGGGGGCACATGCGTGTGCACACACACACACGCCAGGGCCCAGGGCAAGCTGATGCCCAAGGGCCCCGGCATTCCTGGAGGCGGCCCTGCTAGTCAGTCAGAAACTACAAACTTGCATGGCCCTAACTGAGGCTTCCCTGCCTCTAAGATGACACCTCTTTTTGTTGTAAGTAGGAATAGGAACTCACATCAATCATCTCACAGTTACCAGTTCATAAATTGCCTCACCAGCCAATACTGAATATAAGCACATACAATTGCCCAGATTTCTGCTATAAAATAATAATAAAATAAAATTTTATTTGTTAGTCGTCTATCTGTCCGAGCTAACGGACACTCTAGGCGACGTACAAAATACAAATTACAATATACAAAGCAATATACAAACAACAAGCCACAAACATCAATTAATCTAAAACCATCCTTCAATTAATACATCATAAAACTAGTCCACCCCAGAAATCCCATAGGCCTGCCTGAATAGCCAGGTCTTTAAGGCTCGGAGAAAACCCGTCAGGGAGGAGGCATGTCGAAGGTCAAAAGGAAGCAAGTTCCAGAGGGTGGGGGCCACAATCGAAAATGACCTCTCTCTGGTCCGCACCAGCCTAGCTGTTTTGACGGGTGGGACCGAGAGAAGGTCTTGTGAGGCTGATTTTGTCTGGTGGCATGATTGGTGATACTGGAGGCGTTCCTTCAGATAAACTGGGCCGAAACCGTATAGGGTTTTAAAGGTCAACACCAACACCTTGAATTGGGCCCAGTAAACAACTGGTAACCAGTGTAGGTCTACCAACACTGGGGTGATATGATCCCGGCGACGGCTCTGCTTTATCAAGCGTGCCGCCACATTCTGTACCAGCTGCAATTTCCGGACCGTTTTCAAGGGTAACCCCACGTAGAGCGCATTACAGTAGTCTAAACGAGAGGAGACCAGGGCATGTATCACTCGTGGGAGCAGATGTACAGGAAGGTAGGGTCGCAGCCTCTGTATCAGATGTAATTGATACCAAGCTGCCCGGCTCACTGCCGAGACCTGAGCCTCCATGGACAGCTGGGAGTCGAGAATGACCCATAGGCTGCGGACCTGGTCCTTCAGGGGTAATCTCACCCCATTAAGCACCAAGTCAAAATCTCCCAACCTTCTCTTATCACCCACAAGCAACACCTCGGTCTTGTCTATGCTGCTATGCTGCAGATACATACAAAAGGCTCACAATTTCAATCTTCTAGGTAATGGGTCATGTCAGAGTAGTCAATGTAGTGTTTTCCAGATGTTGTTGGACTACAACTCCCATCATCCCAAACCATTGGCCATTCTGGCTGGGGCTGATGGGAGTTGTAGCCCAATAGTATCTGGAGGGTACCATTTTGTCTACCCCTGGGTTATAGATATCAGGTTTATGTGGAATTATAGACATGATGATATGTACACACAAACCCCTTTGTGAGCACAGGCTTCTTCTTGCAAGCATAGCAGCTACTGCAGATAGAAACAACAGAGATAGGTTTATGCAAAGTTCACTGCACTTAATAACCCAATGATTGGTATCAATAGTTGCTTAAACCAGCCAAAAATAGAACCATTTGCCACAGATGTGTCTAAAACTACTGATCAAACTGTGCACATTTTACACCAAACCCAGCAGTGAGTCTAGCATGAGAGGAGCACATACAGTTTATGAATGCATTGTTACCAAGAAAAGGCAAAGGAGTTTCTTTGAGAAATACTTTAATTATGTTCACAGAGTCTGTGTCGTATGTCTAAATAACGTTTCTGATGTTTTGCCTCATTTTCTGATTTCTGCAAGGTTCTCCTGGGACATTAAAATAACTCATTTGTTATACCACAGTTATAATAATCTGCTAGTATTTCCCATTCTAAATCCTGACATTCTACAGCTACCATTATTAGCAGAACTAAATTACTTAATGGTTAGCATGATAGCAATGCTTCTGAATATCAGTTAAGCATGCTATCCATCCTATTTCATTTAATATTTTAGATAATCTAGCAGTCTCATTGTAAGATGGATAAGGCAAAAATGCATGCAATTCTGACCTTAAACTCTAAAGTTTCTGTTTTTTCATCACTTCTTTTGAGATGTCTAATATTTCTGTTTTCTGTGAATAAATAATTTTTCTCCTTTTAATTCCATAACCTCTTCAGAGCAGTTAAAATTATGTTAAAAAACTCATTAACTTTGACGAGATATTGATGATGCCAGCAGTTAATTATAAGCCAGCTGGTGTTATGGCAAAAATTAAAAAGTTAGACATTAGAAGTTTGTTTTTAAAAAAGTAGAACCCATGCTATTGCTTTGGTAGGCAGTAACAACCAGGCTTGCTTGCTTTAATCCTGCAGTGACTTGATAATACATTTAACATTAACCAGAATATTCTCAGCAAGTTCCCTCCCATGCCAGGAAACAGTAAAAGTATGTGAGTAAATTAGTTCATTAGAATAATTTATTTATTTATTTATTTTATTTAGTTTAATTTATATACCGCCAAATTTATATATTTGGGAGGAGGGTAAAAGTCAGAGAAATAGTTATGGAACTTAATTTTTGCATATAGGTAAAGTAATAAAGAAAAATGAAAAAATGAGAGCCAATGTGGTGTAGTGGTTAAAGTGTTGGGCTACGACCTGGGAGACCAGAGTTCGAATCCACACACAGCCATGCAGTTCACTGGGTGACCTTGGGCCAGTCACTGCCTCTCAGCCTCAGAGGGAGGCAATGGTAAACTACCTCTGAATACCGCTTACCATGAAAACTCTATTCATACGGTCGCCATAAGTCGGAATTGACTTGAAGGCAGTTTATTTCCATTTTCATTAGTGGGATTTATAAGTAATAATATTAGGTTATAAATCCCACTAATACCAGTTGTGTTTTGACCAGTACAGCTACCTCTTCATATTTTCGATGGTATTATTCTTACAGTAATACTTATTTTTCTCATAGTTCCAATACTCCTGAAACAGAAAATAAGGGAAGTAACAGAGAAGACACAGATATTTTGTGTGAGAGAGGGCAATCTTGACTCATAAGGTCACAAACATCCTTGGCGGATTTCAGTTTGAGAGGGGAAAGTGGGGTTACTGACCTTTGAATGTGGTTACTTAGCTTTAATCTGTGTAGTACAGTGTTGCCTTTTTGCCTCTATGCATACTGGTACTGTGCTGTTCTTATATTTTACTTATAAAAATAAATATATAATATACAATGGATGTGTCAGGACAGAACAATCTACCATACATTATATCACTATGCTCATCATGTAATTCTGTGTTTCTATGGATATGCTTTAATTTGAATTCCTGCATTGAGCAGGGGGTTGGACTCGATGGCCTTATAGGCCCCTTCCAACTCTACCATTATATGAATAAACATCAAAGTAACACTATGAACTTCACAAGAAAGGGAAGGGATTTTGAAACTTTCCTGTACACCAATGATGGAATACATCACCAAGTAAAAGGCACCAGCAGCTTCACCTTATATTGACTGTGGAAGTGATACACACGTAAGGTAGATGCAGCAACTGCTGTGGCAACTATGTTCATCAGCAGATAGAAATATAGAAGTGCAGTTTACTGCATCATTTATCTAAGGGCCTCAAAGATACCATTTGATTTCAAAGGGCAGCGATTGTTTTCGTGAAGATGAAGTTGATGTAAATGCAGAGAAGAAGAAACTGGTTCAGTTCAGAAGAATATATGGAATTGCAACCATGCAGATAAAAGACTCCACCAAGATTGACACTGAGAGGCACAATGATAAGTGCAAGCAAGAAGTTCTTTCATGTGATTACGGTGGGTTTTTTTATTTAGATGCCACGGAAGCAATATCACTGTCACTGCTGTCCCAGATTCAATACTAGTAAAATGACGCCAGGCTCAACGCCACTCACAGCCATCAGATAAAACAGGGGGAAAATAAGCTTGGTGACAGAGCACAAGATTTGCACAGAGAAAGGGCCCAAGTTCAATTCCTGGCATCTCCAATCAGAAGAATCATGTAGTAGGTAAATGAAAAAGATCTTTGCCTGAGTCCCTGGAGAGCTATAGCCAGAGTAGGGAAACTGAGCTAGTTTCACATGGTATAAGACAGCTTCCTGTGTTTCTAATATTCTTTTGATCAGCTTTGTGATTTCATAGAAAGAAACAATAAACACCATATTCTTTTATCAATCATTGCCAAAATGAACCAATTTCTTACAGCTGGTCACAGTACATTTCATCTTATGGACAAGTGAGGAAACATAAATTGCAAGAATGCTATGGTGATACCACCACCTTACCAGGCAAGATGAGCAGTCTGTCTTGTTGCAAGTAGCAAAATCCTTACTAATGTGGCATGAAAGAGAGAAACAGTAAATCTATTGAAGATTACCAAAAGACTGCTGCTGTGAATGATATCTGGTCAGCAATACTGATCGGTGATGAATATCCATCACATGAAGAAATGTGGACTGTTGGCAATGACCGCTTCTGACACACAATTGGCAATGAAAGAGTAGTGATGAAAGATAAACATGATGATGTTGTTAAATGAAAGCACAAACGTAACACTAATCAACGTTCAGTAACATCAACTTACCCAAATTAATTCTTATCTCCATTAAAAATTGGGATTTCAGTGTTGTGGCATAGGTGGTTTGGTTCAAGATAGCTAATGGGTGTGCTTCACAACCTTGGTATGTGGTCAGGTAGTGATGAAATGAGGAAACATGAGCTGTTGATGCTCATCAGTGCCTGAGTTACTGTCTAACCAGAGCCTTTAGATATTTCATTCAGACACAAATGTTTGCACTTTAGATGGTCTGGGAACATTTCAAGCTGCAGTAACTGTTCAGTATATCAGACCAGGAACTACTATGAACATTGTGGAGAATACTGTATGACCCATTATAATCTAACGGATAAATCATCAGCAAGTACAGTTAAAATTTTATACAATTATTGGAAACTAATAATATACTTGAATGCTGTTACAAAACAAAACTTGGAAATGCTTCATGGGATCTCACCACTGGAGAACCAGTAGTTGTGTGCCTGCCTCTGTGTTCTAGTTGGAGTAGCAACAAATTCAATCCAGCCACCTTATGTTACAAGTTGAATTTTGGTTCCTTTCACTAATGTAGATTAATGTAAATATATTGTTTGAAACACCAGTGGGAATGATTGAATTTTTTTAGTAAATGTTATTTGTACTTTACCTCTATGCAAATTAGCAGCTTGATAACAATGACTTTAACCTTTTCACAATATGAATGGATTAATTCTTCTGGGGATCAAAATGTGGCTTGTTTATTGAAAGTTCAAATGAAAACACAGCGGGAATAGAGGTGACCTGAGATAGATGGAGCTTAAGACACTATAGTGTGATCTGCATTTTGTTGGAATCTGAAGAATTTTGGGACCAGTTCACATGGCTAGCCATCTGAAAGCATTGTTGACTTATGGTATGTTTGAGCCCGAGTGAGTATCCACTACCTTATTGGTAGTGTAACATGTGTCTCAGGTATACAACGTTGTTAATCTATGATCCTTCCATTCGATTTCATAATATTCTGTTACTTCCTGTCTCCATATGGGTTTACCAGAACTTAATTTCTTCCCTGGAGAGCCTTTGCCCCCACACCCGCCAAAGAAGACTCGTGAGACGTGGCATTGGTTTAAATGTTATATTTATTAAATATAACATAATCTGAATCCAAATTCAAACATATCCAATCATAATTAATAACTGCTTATAACCCCTGGGCAGGTGAGGAATCGCACTATTCTGGTGGGGATTGAATCCCCCCAGTCTCCTGGGCATGTATCACAGCTGGTAGCTGTGGGCTCTGATGCAAGGATATGGGCCAAGACTACCTCCTTGCCCAGTGAACCTTAGGAGCGGTCTGCCATGCGCATCCTGGCCCCGCTGTACCCGCGTTCACCCCAATGCACATGACAATCCACAGGGGCACCCACCAGTTATCCGCAGACCGAAGTCCTGCAAGATTCCTGAGGGGTGTCCTTACCCAAAATTGCCTCAGGATACCTACCTCTCTCTCCATCAAATTCCTCACCTGCCCAAACTCAATGCCAAAACTGGCGGTCACCACACCACTCCCTGAAAGCCAAACGAATTATCCCCACAGTATAAAGTAGGCAAAACGTGAAGGGCTCCTAAAAGCGGGGCCCAACTAAAAAATTCCTACTCGGCCCCACTGGCGACCGGCAAAGCCCATACTGCCATAGGGAGGGAGGGCGGGTGCGAACGAACACGAGGAGAAGAGTTAGGGAGGGGGAGCAGCATTAAATACTACCGCTCCCCTCCCCCTCCCATTGAGGCGTGACATGGCCTCACCCTACTCCCTCACCCAATTGGGAGTAGACCTCCCGAGCCTTCTCACTCATATGGGGTGAAAGCAAACATGCCCCCACCTTAAGGTGGGAATGTCATTGTTGGTACCCCCGCTATCTGAGATAAGGCAGCTGGCTATCACAGTGACAGCCTTGTCAGTGATGGCACCCATTCATGCTAGGAAGCTTTAACTAGGGGCTATCTTATTGTACTTTCAGAGCCAGCTAAAGACCTTTTTATTTTTCCAAGCTTTTGATTTTCCCCCAAACAATTTCAGTCCTGCTGACCCGCTTTTGCTGTTTTTTAATTTTGCAGCTTTTCACTTTAAATGTTTTCCTGTAAAAAAAATCTGAAACCATCCCAGGAATATGATTGAAGGGTGGCATAAAAATACTTAAATAAATAAATACATTTGGCTTTCCCTCCTGGGGGGGGGGGATGCTGATGAACTGCAAGAAGAGGACAAGCACCTTGTGAATCTAACCCAGACAATCTGTAGAAAGGATGGTAAATGTGACAATGACAGAGTCAGAAGGGAAAGTGAGAACATTCCTGTTGCTAACACAGAAGATTACACTGCTGGGCAAAACCTGCTTACTAGGACAGTGCTCTGCCTTGTTCTTCCTTCTCAAACACAGAAGCCCACTGCCGGCGCTAATCCTAGCTATTCTATAAAAGCACATAACACCTGTGTGTCAGAGACTTAAAGATGTTTGTTATCTGCTGCTGATCTATTTGGAGAATGTGCTAACTGTCAGTTTCTTGATGTATGGTGGGTTGGCGAGGATGGTGGGGGGAGTGACTGACTGATTCCACAGCAGAAGTCTTCTTTAGTTTCCTCTGGGCATTTACTCCTTCAGTCAAAGGCAGTCCTGACCCCACAATATTTTGGGTAGTAACATCAAAGATTGAAAACTTAATCCTTTTTTTTTTTGTAAACCTGACAGGCTGCAGTATCCATTTACCTGTATAATATTTTTTAGCACCCACCAATTCTGGCAACTTAAGTATTTTTAAGACATGAGTGTCTAATATACCAACAAATAATGACAACCAGCTCATCACGGAAAGGAGGATTTTTTATTTTAGTTTAGTTTTGGCATAAGCACAGTAATACATGCCGACATTGTAAGAGCAGTCCTTTCTGTCAATCAGCTGAATTCACTTTAAGCTTCTGACACACAAGTCACATTGAGAGGGTTATGCATTTCACAAGTGGATTTATATAGCAAAACAAAAGAATTCTAGCATTAGTCTGTATTTGTATTTCTGCACTGACGTGTTTTGATATAAACTCCATACAATCCTAACTAAAAAGTACATACAGTTGGGGAACAAACTGCCACTTACTCTTCTATTCTTCGTAAAAATGCCAGAGTTTTTTCACTTCTTGGAGAATCAAAGGCCTTATCTTCAAAAGCATAAAGAGCTTCCTCTCTCAAAAGCAACACAAATCTCTACAAGACCTTTCTGCTATTCCTACATCCTTCAATTTCTTTACTACCCCATCTACACATTGAAAAGGCTTTAAAATGTAGTTTGCCATTATATTGAAAATAAACCACATAA
Source organism: Rhineura floridana (assembly GCF_030035675.1). NCBI lineage: Eukaryota > Metazoa > Chordata > Lepidosauria > Squamata > Rhineuridae > Rhineura > Rhineura floridana. The sequence continues at coordinate 34,681,081 of NC_084489.1, forward strand.
TTCAACACGCACTTCTGTACCCATGCAGGTGTCTCTATGTCAGGGGTGAGGAACCTTTTGCAGCTGGGGGCCACATTCCCTCATGGGGAGCCTTCCAAGGGCCAAAGCAATGGATGTAGCCTGTGTGCTATAGGCTGCATTACATTACAGCCATGCAGATGTCAGAGGTTTCCATTCACATATACACCCCTCCAACCTCCATCCAGGCGAACAAGAGGCATCATCACCGTTCACGGACACATTCCAGCCAAAAACACTTGAGAAGGATGCAGAGCAGGACTGGAGAAGGGGCATGGCCTGGTGAGAGCAAAGGCCAGATAGCAGTGGCTGCTGGTGTCTCCATGTCAGCTGAAGCACCTTGGAGAGTTCCTTGAAAGTTTGCACTAAAACCCAGAGTGGATTCCACAGCCCTACTGACATGGAGCCATCAGCCACCACTGCCAGACAGTGAGCCCTGGAAGATGGCATTTGGACTCTGGGCCTGAGGTTCCACACCCCTGCTGTGTGTTTCCCACTGTGGAATTAATTAACTGTCCCTTTAAGGGGGGCAGTTTAGTTTGGGAAAATTGCTGGAGGGACAGTTGTTAACCCCCTTCCCTTCTAGTGCCACAGCCCAAATGAAATTGCTACACAAGGTTTTGTCTGGCTTAGTCCTCCTTTTAGTGAATGTTGCAGATGTTACCAGGAAAAGCTGTTAGCCCTCTGAAGACCACATCAGTTATGGTCTCTCTGTTTTTAAAATATTCTTCAAAGGATGTGATTTCCATGAATTTGGCCATTTGCAGATGCATTAGGCAGAGTAAAATGGCTGCCTCAGGCAGCTATTGTGGGAATCCTAAAAGGAGAGCAAATTTTAAAGCACTTAATTCATTATTATAGTTCTGCTTATGGGATTTTCTGCCTCCTATTTCAAAATAACTTGGCCAGGTTTAGGTCCTATGCATTTTGGCTGGGGGAAGTTCAACCTCAGGCAGTAAAATGCCAACTCTGTGTCTCCTTTTGCATATCTAAGGAACCCAAACCTTAATTTTCCAGGTGATCCCATTTCATTTCCAAACCGATAGGCACCCAAGTTAAAGGAAATTATACGCCTCTGAAAAATGCTTGACATACCTCCTAGAAGTTTGTTGCCTAATGTAAGGTACAATTCTGAAATATCTTCAAAAGCTAGGTTGAGCTAATTTTCAGTGACGTAGCTTCATTCATCTGTTGCAGTGAAAAAGTCAACAAAGATTCTTTTCCTCTTTAAGGTGCCACCAGGGTCTTTGTTGTTTTTATGTTGAACGCATGGCCAGCTCTGCTGTAAGGCAGAGGGAGGCAGCTGCCTCTGGCAGTTGATTTTGGGTGCTTTGAAAATGGGAACAAATTGTGAGGTACTTTATTATTGTTGTATTGTTACTCCCAGGTTGGAGGAGAGAAGTGCTTGTGGGATTTTCTGCCTCAGGTGCCAAAATAACTCAGCTAGCCGTAGGCATTATGCACCTTCCCTAGAGGGTGGGGGCACCATTTGCTACTCTGCCATGATTGAATGAGGACATGATAAGTTGTGATTGAGCTCATTATAGAGTACATATTTGGATTGTACAAGGCTACAGGTTCAGTCTCTGGCATGAAAGATTCCAGATAGCAGAGTTATGCAAGACATCTGCCCGAGACTCTGGAGAGTCCTTGCCACTCAGAGTACTGGGCTAGATGGGCCACTCAGCTGGCTCAGTACAACACACCAACTTGTGTGATATGGAGAAGAGGCCAGTAGTTCAATGCATGAAACTCCACTTCAATGTTTTTTTAAAAAATACCCTGGCAATTAGTCCTGAATCTCCTTTAATTAAAATTGGAAAAGGAATTATATGGCAATGTGGGTCAAACGGAAAGGATCTCTCCTGTACCTCTGATTTCCTCCAATAAATCATATTTGGCTTTTATGAACACATTTTCACTTCTGGGTTTTTGGCCAATATAGCTGTCACTGATGATCATCAAAGATCATCCTTTTAGGTTGTATCCAATGGTTATGTGAGCAGAAGGCATCTTGTGAAACCAATCCTTCTTCCCCCAACAACTCCCATATTCTCTGAAATGCCTGTCCAGAGGGAGGCTCTCCTGAAAAATGTGGGCTAAGTCAAATGTAAGGAGGAAATCACCAGGAATTGGGTGGAGGGATCTTGCACCAGCAAGAAGGGCCACAGTTCAGTGGTAGAGCATCTGCCTTGCTTGTAAAAGCTCCCAAGTTCAACCCCTGGCACCACCAGGTAGAATTGGGAATGTCTCCTGTCTGAAACCCTGGAGAGCTGCTGCCAATCAGTGTAGACAGTGCTGAGCTAGATGGACCAATGATCTGACTCAACATAAGGCAGCTTCCTATGTTCCAGGGCACAAAGTTTCTTCACTAGATTTCAGGCAGTTCTCCCCTTCCACTGCAGCTCCATATGACACAACCCCTCCACTCTTCAGGATGGTCCACTGACCCTCTTGAGAGGCTCCTTAGGGGATATAAGGCCCTACAGAGAGGAAGAGAGGAAGAGGAATTAGCTGCACAAGCCACTGGTCACTTGTACAACCACAGGATACAACCTCTTGTTTAGCATTTTGTAAGTGAAAGGGGACAAGGAGAAGTTATCCGATCTCTCTCAAAAGTTGACTACGGATAGAAAAAAAATGATCAAATCTTTCAGAAGAGCAGAAAATCAAGGCCACCAACTGCACTTAATATTCAAATACATAGGAGCAACATGGTAGCACAGTTTCTAAAATATGTTTCATATAGCAAATTCTTATTGGATTATGCAGTCTGTGAATTGTTGAAGTATGAAATGTATTCAGTGGCTTATTCCTTATTTCAGTAGCAGTTATTAAAATGGTCTGGTTTCATTTAGCATCCAGTTCTGTAGTTCAGGTCAGTGAGTTTAATTAGGAGAAAAGGAAAATAAATACATTTTATAAATGTCCGAATTGAAATGGACTGGTTTCTCAGAACAAATCATTGGTTTCAGTGAAAAGCTAGTAGACGTAGTGAAAATCTACTGCCTTGAAAGAGAATCTACTCATTACCATAACAGTACAGTCTTGAGTATGCATGGATTGTTTTCCACTGGGGACATATTGGATTCATTTGTTCAAAGCATCTTTATCCATGCAGTAAAAATGTATAGGTTAGAAGAATTAAAGAGGCATGGTGATGGCTGGCTTGAAGAGCTATAATTCCTATTAAAACTGATTGAATTGATTTAACACTGATAGATTTCCAAGTTCTTAAGTAACACATACCTTTCTTATGAAAACAACTGTCAAGAAGACTGTTAAGGATGTTGCACATATGATGTGTGTCATCATAGATTTCTACTCTACAAGCATATAATTCAAGGGCATTTAATTTTCAGCACAAAGGGCAAACAAGTTATGTGGGTGACTTTTCTCACATAGCGTTAATCCACATGAACTTGGCTTGAAATGTGTGTATGCAGTAGGCAAATCCCACAGAAGTTATAGTTCAAAGGATTATATGCTGGGGGCCATTCCTTTCAATCTAGCATGCACCTCTATGGTAAATTGGGTGGAAAGCTGTGTCTTTGAAATGACTAGGGTTCCACTAAACTGGAAGCAATGGAAAAGGGAGAAAATATGAGTAGTACTTGGCATGCTCATTCTAGTGCATGTCACCTTTAATAACAGGAGTCTAACATGGTGGGAAATGGGATAGAGGACAGACTGGATGAAAAGTGAAGAGCAGCAGTTGGAATGGGCTGTAAATGTAGTAGTTAAGAGAGGTATACACACTTACTTGCCCTTGCTCAGTCCCAGGGCTGGCCCAAGAAATTTTGCTACCTGAGGCAAAGGGCAAGTTACTGCCCTTCCCATTTTATGTACCAAAGCCTATCAGAGTGGCAGTTGAATCTTACTTCAACACTGGCAATGGAAGAGCATCCTCCAGCACACCTGATGGAAGCTGGGTCATTGCGGGAGCACAAAACAGGCCACATGTCACACATGGCTCTATCCTCAAGCAGAAGGGAATGGTTGCTGGGCTCAAGAGGAGGGACTGTCGGGCTCCTGCTGCTCCCCTTCTTACCCAGGGCCCAACCAGCTCTACCCAAGTGAAACCAAGTGAAACCAACTTCAGCACAGACATTTTGTTGCAAATAGGTTGCAACTAGAGATGGGCAAATTGATCCGTTTTTTGTTTCTTTCCGTTTCTCATTTTGAAAATGTAAAATGTACTGCCTTCAAGTTGATTCCGACTTATAGCGACCCTATGAATAGGGTTTTCTTCAGGCTAAGAGTCAGTGAGTGGCCCAAGGTCACCAAGTGAGCTTCATGGCTATGTGGGGATTTGAACCCTGGTCTCCCAGGTCATAGTCCAGCACTTTAACCACTACACCACACTGTCTTGAATACAGTCTTAAATTCAATTGTCCACATTTTCACATCAGTTTGTGTGTGTGTTTGTACATTCTCTTGAAAATTCATTATCATTGTAATGTGAATTTCTCCTGTTTTACACATTTTGTATGCAATTTGGCCTAATATACACATTTTTTGCAAAGTAATTTTCCCTAATATAATGCATTTTTGTTTGTGATTTTCACTAGTAACTACATTTTTATGCATACTTTACCTTAGTATATTCATTTTTGTATGCATTATTTGGTTGGAGAACGGCACTGTAAAATTCAGAGAAGTGCAAATTTCAAAGAATGGCTGTGTTTCAGTTTGCATATTATTTTGGAAAGTGCAAATTAGGTAGGTTCAACTTTAAATGTGGTCTGAATTCAATTTCTCCCCCATCCCTAGCTGAAACCAAATGCATTTGTTACAGATCTACAAACAAACAAATATACCTAACACTAGGTTGAGGGCATTGTGGGAAAGTTAAAAAGACAGCCTCCACTAATAAGGACCCCATGAGAGTACAACAAACGTCTGCATACAGAGAGTATAAAAATATACATACATATGCCTTGGCTCCCCATCTCTTCTGCTTATCATAATTGTAGATATTTTGCTAAGTTCTACTGATAAAAGGTCCATATTAGTTCAGAATTAATGTTATTAAACCAAACAGGGAGCTGTCATTGTTCAAACACTGCAAAGATGTCCATCTTCTGTATAAGTGACAGCAATCTCTTTTACATGTCTGTGCAGTAAAGCCTGTTGGCGGATGTGGGAAGGAATAGACTACAATATTTTCTCTTTGCAAATGCGTATTTAATTCATGGGTGTTTCTTATGTTGCACAATAGAGCTCCTGTTCAATTGCTATTATAACAGCACCATTTAAAAAAATATATTCTTTTGCATACCTTTTGCAACTTCTGGCTTCTGTGGATGCCTTCATGATCAGAAGCTCCCTAAGAGACTCTGAAAGGCATTTGTTTTGGTTTGCCCATATAGAATATGTCAGTAATTTTATTATTTCACTTGTCCTGCTGACTAACACAGCTACCCATTCCTGTTTAAAAAAAACAATACACAATACATAGGCTTGCTAAGTGCCTGCACTGTTTTTATAAGCAAAAATGTCAATAAGCTCTTACCTTTGAAGGTTTTACCATCTATGTGCTGATAGTAAAAGAACAACTTATTCACCTCTTTGCTGTATGGAATAAAGATTTGTTTACTCCCTACTTACCCTGAGTTGGTAACCTTACTCCACTCAGCTTTAAGGATACAAAGGTAAAGGTTATTTTAACATTGCAGGGACTTTGCTGGGTACTTAAAGGATGGGGGTGGGGACGCATGTCCATGACACAGATTTTCATAAAAGTATAGAGTGTTTCTGGACAAAGTGAAACGGTTAGGGCTGTGCATGGCCCCCCAATCTGATTTGGGGCCCAGTCCAGTGCTTCAGAGCAGCCTCAATCTAACCCAGGACAATACGCAGTTGACTCAACCCAGATCTGGGCCCCAAAACCAATTTGGGGGCTCTGCACAGTCATGCTGTCTGGCGTCAGGGGAAAAATATGTGCCTCCCCCCTCCAATTGCATGTTTAATCAGGCTTTAACAACCTAATTAAACATGCAGTCAGGAGAGAAGGTAGAATAAGACACTCATTTAAATTGGGGTTCAAAACCTTGATTAAACATGCAGTCGGGAGGAGGAAATGGATGCAGGCTGTCTGTGTATCTCCTTTCTTCCCCTCCTCACAGCCAAACTGTCCCCCCTTTGACAGCCCCAGATCTCTCCAGATGGTCCCAAACAAACCCAGCAAAGTCATAGGTTGACCCAAATTGGTCCAGTTCAGTTCAAGATCTGAGATTCAGCTGGATCTGGTGCAGAACCCAAAAAGTGGTGGCTGACGGGTCTCACTGGCACTGCACTTTTGGGTGTGTCCAGCCACCCCATAAGCAGAGTAAATTATATTTAATTTAAAAAAAGGAAAGGAAGGGGCAGTAAATCTGTGGCCCATCACAAAAGACCTGGGGCCCAGGTCCCCAGAGCTACCCTCTAACCTGGTCTTTCCTATCACCTGGGAAAAGGAATGGGAAGGAGGTAAATTAATGGTACTTGATTGCTCAGTTGGTCATCCGTGATTGGATTATAGACAATAGCATTTTAATAACCTACACAAATACTCATGATTTTGCTTGAAGTAGAAAGTTACATTTTAGCAGTATCATGGTGCCATTGGTTAGCAAGTTCAGGAGTCTGTTCTTGCATCTTGGATTGTGTCAGTATTTATGCGCACAAATGAACACACACGTGTCCTTCCAATGGTTTCACGAGATGCCCCCATAATGTAGGTTTCCTTCATTGATGATGCAGTCCTATACAGATCTACTTTGAAGTAAGCCTCACTGAGTTTAATTCGACACACTCCTAGGTAGATGTGTATCAGACTGCCAGCCTTAGGGACAGGGGCTGTTGTTCTCATACCTGTCCTCTGAGATCTGTTCTCTTTCTGTCCTGTACCTTGCTTCCCTGACATAATAGCTAATTGGTCCCCTTCAGGCAGTGCTGTCTAGAGTAGGGGTGGGGAACCTCAAGCACAAGGACCAAATGCAGCCTTCCTGGCCTCTCTATCCGGCCTTTGGGACTCTCCCTAGGCCACACTTCCTCCACAAGCCCGCTCTGATCCCTCCTTGAGTGCTTTTGTGTGGCAGGAATGTGCCCTTGAACTGTGATAATGCCTGTTGCTTGCCTGGAGGTGTCCGTGTGTAGAAACCTCTAGCTTTTGTGTGGCTGGAATGTAGTCTATTGTGCAAATCCATTGCTCCACTCACTTTTTGCCTCTGGCCCACCCAGCACGGACATGAGGTCCTCAGAAGGTCTCTTGCAACAAAACCAATGATGAATCTTGTGACATCTGAAAGACTAACAAATGACAAACCCTTTTGTGGACTACAGTGCATCTTGCATCTGATGAAATGCATATGCCATCATAAATATTTTAGTCTTTTAACATGCCACAAGACTCTTCATTGTCTTAGAGCATCTGGAAGGGAGAACAGATATCTTTAAAGAGTTTAAACAGTTTGCTAACAAGGAAGAAGAAAAATTATTTGGATTTACTACTGTCCTTCTAGTGGAACCATCTCTGAGTCCCTGAGGCCTCGATGCAGTGGAAGGAGTTTTATTGACACCAACATCCTCCTTCTCCTACCAATCTCCCTTCAGTGGATTCAGTGGTAGCACAGGGATCCTTCCTGGCCTCTGTTTCTGCCCCAATCCTTTCTCTGCAGCCTCTATCCAACATTGGTTCCTCTTCCTCTGCCCCCTCAAAACCTCTAGCCTAGCACTACTTCCACTTATGTAGGGTCGCACAGAAGCAATGCCTATAACTACCCACTAAAGCCCCATTCTCAAAGGTCTTCAGGATGAAATCTCACCTAGGTGTCTCATCATATTTTATTGTAATATGTATAATATCTTGCCTTTTGGCCTCTCACAGTAACATTGATAGGGTTAATTAGCAGGCATTGCTTTGACAACTGCCTTCTAATCTATCCTTCCTTGCACCAATCTGGTCTTTCTTGCTGGCCATAATAGAAGTCTGTCATCAGGCCACTTCCAGAGCTGTGAAACCAGTTCTCAACGTAGCTGAAAAATCTTATCTTAATAATTCAAGAATCACCAACCACCTAGTCACGGCCATCTGGTTTTCCTAAGAGAAAACTAAAATTACATAGATAATGGTAGGTGAGATCTCTGATGCCCTTAAACCCATTGCTGGTGCTGTCACACACACTCATGATGACTGGGGATGCTTGAGGAACTTGTTCTTTACAAATTTAAATTCAAATTGACCTGATCCACACCAATAAGTATAATGTATACATCCAAATGCAGTTATCCAGTACACCTCTGGATTTTGAAATGCAGTTCTTGGCTTTAAAAAGTCCCAAATATGCATACAGAAATGCATTTTGTGAGAAAATATGTATTTAAATACACATTTTTGTGCAGTTAAAAAAATAATCGCAGAATCATGGCAGAAAGGACTTATCAATGAACACATGCAAAACTGACACAGACTGAAAACAGGCTGTACCCCTGGTTGACTACTGTGAAGGGAAACATATTAAATTATATGTACAATAAAATGTGCCCTCTTGACCTAAGGGAATGTTGGTGAGAGGAAGATGAGTCTTGCAAGGAAGAAGTCTGTGATACTTTGGGCAGATATGCATGTGAGCTGTGGCCATAATTAAGATTGCAGAGACAAGTTAATCAGAGCAGGAATGGCATTAGTGCACAGCATCATTCAATTTTGCCTATGCCAGTCCACATATGGGGACTTAGGACCACTACCAACAATAGGGCATCACCCAACAGCGCATTCCCAACAGAGAAGGCTGTGAGGGCAACCTTCCTTTGAGGAAAGGACTGCATCCACTTACTGTTATGGAATTCCTCATGGACAATCTTTCTTTCAATGAACAGAGCATTTATGATTACAGAGAGGCATAAGCGGAAAACATGTTAGGTATATTACAAAGAAGATACACATATCAAAGGTGTGATGATGAAACAATGAAATAAGTGAAATCATTAGAGATTGGCAGTGTAATCCTATATGTGCTACTCAGAAATATGTCCCATTGCTTTCAATAGGGCCTGCTCCTAGGTAAGTGCCTGAAAGTTGTAACAGCACCAAGGGATTTTCTAAGATATGTTTGAGTTGTGTTGTGTACTGTAGTGCAGCTTTTGGAAGGGAATACTCTTGCTTATTTGAATCTGGCTTAAACTGAGCACCAGTGTGGTGATGAGGTTTGAGTGTTGGACTGGGACCTGGGAGACCGAGGTTCAAATCCCCACTCAGCCATGAAGCTCACTGAGTGACCTTGGGGCAGTCACTGCCTCTCACCTAACCTACCTGACAGTGTTGTTGTGAGGATAAAATGGACAGGGGGAGAACCAAGTACTCCAGCTTGAGCTCCTTAGAGGAAAGATGGGGTATAAGTGCAATGAATGAATGAATGAATGAATGAATATAAACTTCCTTAGAGCATTTCATTACCATGCTTTGGCTGATGGCAAAATCTTCATGTATCTTTCATGTGCTATCACGCATCACTGAGTGCAAAATTTTTGTGTTTCCATGGCTCCTTGCAGCTATAAAAACACTGAGTTGCTTTTGTGTGTTTTTTTTAAAAAAAATCCATTTTACAAGAATATACATTTTTCAGGTCTAAATCAACAAAATGTATTCACTCTCTAATTGGCTTTTGTCGGGAGACATTCCTCTTTCCAGCTAAGAAAGATGTGTTCTTTGATGTCTTCATTAAAAGATCTCTTGTTTTTGTTTTTAAAAAAGGATATATATTAAAGGTATGGTAAGCTTTTGTCTCCCCACTTTGACTATTCTTTTGTGCCAAGTATGGCATTTTAAATATGTGTTATTTTTAACAGGGTTTAGGTTGAGTAACAAGGTGAATATTATTCTTTTAAATCTAGCCCGAGACAGTAGAAGGAGTGAAGCCAATTGAAGAAAATCACAATTGCTAAACAGAATTAAGTTTGCAACAGCTTCACAGAACTCTAAAAGAAAACGCCGATATCAAAACAGAACCAAACAGCAGCTGAAATACATTTTGATTGTGGCTTTCATTTCATGCCCCCATTGTCCAAAATGCCAGCATTACAAATCAGCGCTAGCAAAACAATAACCTTAGTGGTCCTACATTTTCACTCAGTGCAAATTATGTTTCACATGGTACTGCTTTCTTTCCTAAATGGGAATGTTTGCTAACTGTAGGAACCGTGTTCTACCAAGAGTGATGAGCCTTTCGACTGAATTACATGCTCTCACATTTGAAAATTAGGGCCTCCTGAACCATGCTACTTTACATGCAAACTTTGGGTCTGGTCACACTGGCTGTTGATGTGATACACAGAATTCTCACTGTTATCAGCTGGCATTCTGCGCGAGGAATATAGTTCACCTGTAGCAAACTGTATAGGAGCAGAACGGCAAGAAGAGTTGGGTTACCATGGCTTCCAGCGCATGTTGCTTACAAGCAGATATTCAGTAGATGAAACTTTCCCAATTCACTCTTTCCCAACCACTCTATCTTCAGAACAGACATCTCCTTCTTGGATTCTTATGCACATGCACAAGCTGTCGGCAGTCCTACATAACCCAACCAACAAGAGCTAGACCAAATACAAAATAAATAAATTGTGCACTGCCTAAGAAAGACACTCGGGCTTGGGTTCTGCTGAATTTCAAGAGAAGTTCCACAGGTGCAAAGCAGCCTGTATAGAATGCTATTCTACACACCTTCATTGGTGTAGAAATTTTACAGCCAAGAGGAACCCCCTTATTGTGGTTAAACTGAGTCCTCCAGAGGTCATTGGGTTACAGTTCTCATTGCCCTTGCCCATTGGCAATGCTGATTAGTGAGGCTGATGGGTGTTGGAGTCCGACAAGATCCGAAGGGTCACAGGTTAGCCTCTCCTGTCTTAGTCTATAGTCAGAATGGAAAGATCTGTCAATTTCAATCCTCTTAGTTTCTCATTCTTAAATTCAGTCAGTAGCAATTTGTGATTTTTTAAAAAATCTTCATTAAAATTCTTCAGCTTTTAGTGTGAACTTCTACTTTACCATGTTTTTGAATGCAATTTTGACTAAGGTACACATTTTTGCAAGTACTTTGTCCTAATATAATGCATTTTTGTATGTTATTTCCACTAATATATTCATTTTATGCACATTTCCCCTAATATATGCATTTTTAAAAACACTGCATGGTTGGAGAACTGCACGGCAAACTTTGGATAAATGCAAATTTTGAAGGATGGGCATGTTTCAGTTCTCAAATTGTTTTGGAAAGTGCAAACTTGATCCATTCGGCTTTAAATGGGAACCAAACTGAATTTCTCCCCCATACCTAGTCTATAGAAGGGTCAGACTCTCACTTCACTTTTGTACTTAGTAATCCTGAAGTTTGAAACAGATTCTCATGAAGTCAGTGTGATGTAAATATTAAGGTGTTGGACTATGACCTGGAAGACTAGAGTTCGAATCCCCACTAAGCCATGAAGTTCACTGTCACTGAGAGACAGAGTCACTGTCTCTCAGCCTAACCTACTTCACAGGGCTGTTGTGAGGATAGAATGGGGAGGGGTGAACCAAGTACAGTACCTTGAGCTGCTTGGAGAAAAGGTGGGATATAAATGTAAGAAATAAACCATTAATTAATTAAAAATATCTTTTTAAGTGTGGAATGATTCAGACTCACTGAATTCCCACTGGAGCTATGGGGATGACTCTCATTGACTTCCATGAGACTTTATAGTTACCATATGGCTAAAATGTTACCTTTGTAAGTCCTTCCACCTGCGCACAAGAAAGAGAAATTGCCCTAAACCTCAGTCACTGTCACATCCCTTTGTCTGATTCAATAGTCTACTCCTTGTGAAATTCCATGTGCTTGCTTTCACCACAGAAGTCAGTCCTAGGATTGCATCCTGTATCTTTTTCAGACACCTGGAGCAAACTCATTGCAATGGCTCCTGCTCTTTTTCCTGCTAGTACAGCTGATGTAAAAACGTAAGGCTTATCATTCCCCTCGGGATGTAACAGAACATCTTCTAGCACCACACTGCATTTAATGGCAACCGATTGTATACAAAATTCAGTAATTTGCAAAGGGTCTTCCAGTCATTAGTGAGAATTAATGAGGTTCTACCATAATAAAATCTCACTTTAAGATACAGAGTTTCAGTCAAACATATGGGATTATAAAAGTAAATTTGTGTCTCACATAATCTTATGCCACATTATAAAGCACTTTAAAAAAAAGAAAAAGGAAACACCCACAGGTCTAAAGAACTTTATTTTATGCAGATTGAGAATGCACCGCAACACTTACTTGTCACTTTCCCCCCCATCATAGCACCAGGGTGCCCTGGGGGGGAAATGATGCCTCACTTCACCGTGCTATCATTGCTCTACCTTTGCAAAATAAGCTTGCCTGCCATTTGTGGGCTGAAGGACATTTGGCACTGTGTGGCACGCTTGTTTCCGATCTATCTTGCTGTGACTCACAACAATAGGGATGCCACAGCAAGAGCCACGCAAACTTACCCTCCCTGGCAACTCAGTATATTGTATAACTTATGCCCAACCCGGCACAATTTTTATCATCATAGCCATCATCTTTTTTATGATGTTCCGGACTTGAAGAGTCCTAAAAGCAGATGTAACTCATGATGACCTGACGTCAATGGGAGCATGAACCAGGTGGCTAATTGTCTCTCAAACAAATACACTGATAATTAGTAGGAGAATACAATAGAACAGAAGCCTAACCACCAACCTTTATTTAAGTTAAGCAAATGGACGAACAAACGATGCAGCTGCATTGTGCTTTGAAAAGTTAACAGCGGAGCCATACTTCATCTAGTCAGTCACCACTAGCCAAAGCACGCCCTCAGGACTTGCTTATTGATGACATTGACATTGGGAGCACGGAAAGAAGATGGAATGCAACCAGGTTGCAACTGGGAATGACAGTGTTTGCAAACTCCATTAGGACAGGTTAATGTCTAGTGTCTCACCTCAGGAGTGTGGGTTCAGATCCCTTTAGAGAACATTCACATTCACAGTGTCATTTCAGTTGCCTTTTGTCCACATTACAAAACCAAACAGTGCTGGCAGTCTCTGTTCAGGAACAACCTAGGAATGAACAGCAGCAGGGGTTGACAGTCGAGATCAAATTGCATTGGCAAAGCAGTAGCTTGATGCTTATACATTGCCTGCCCAGAGTATTCCTGGCTATAGCAACTGTTACCCATTCACATCTTTCCCAAACTGTGAGCCCCATCATAGATCGATTTTTTAAATAAACCTTTATATTTTCTTTAATTGTATTTTTTAAAAAAATGTATCAGTGAATATTAGGGAAAGAAAAACCAGTTACTGCCTTGCAAATGACATTGAAACAACAGCCTAATAATAATCTACTTACAGCTGAACAATATGGATGGATTGAAAGATAGAAAAACCTGAACATTCCGTGCAGATTTGAATGCTTTTCTGAAGAAATTAATTATAGCACACAGTATTTTTGAATCGTAGAGGTAATTTTGGCTTGTCACATCTTTCACTAGCACTAACTTTTTTTCTCCGTTTGGGTTAGTTAGTGGGGAATACAGATGTCAAGCAGACTTTTTGACAGTCCAGAGGTCTACTGCAATTCTGGGGTAGAGGTGGGAGAAGGCTGTCATAGAAAACATTATTCTTTATCCTTTCCCTTAACTCTAGGGAGAGTGGGAGGGAGAGAGAGAGAGAGAGAGAGAGAGAGAGAGAAAGAGAGAGATCCATGTTCCTTGCTTGAGTTACTCAATTCAGTTGAAATTAACATTAAAATGTACAGTTGCATCAATATTCTGTATGGTGTAACATTACTTGCTTGTCTGCATACCATACCAGATGGTCTTCATGCAACTGATTCAGAACAGACAACTCAAGTTTCATTGGCTTATAAATATATATCTATATCAGCCTTCCCCTACATGGTGTCCTACAGATGTTTTGGAGTGCAAGTCCCATTTTCATGAGGATTTCACTTGATGATGATTCACTAATATGGAAAAAACCTTACAGTTTAAGAACGTACCTATAGCCAACAGATATTTCTATCAAACTTTAAAATGCAGGGAGATTGGGCAGCTATCATGAATGCACCAGGGGAGCAGGAGACCTGACCTCCCCTCTGACATATTGTACTGCCCTACAAATTTGTAAAAATGCAAACAATATGGGTTGGTCTTTCACAGTCCAATCCACTTCCTATGTAGCTTGGAAGAATTTGGTAACATGAGCATATGGTGAGTGGTAGCAACACCTGCCATCTCCATTGATGGAGAATTACATTTTTGTATATTTGTTGGTGTTCTTCTTGGAAGGGGATTGGAAGGGGAGGGGGAGGGGAAGGGAGGGGTGAAGGAAGGGGGAGGGAAGGGGTAAGAGGGAAGTGATAGGGGGGAGGAGGATGGGACGGCAGGTTTGATCATTTGCATGCTTATTGAGTTCAGTGGGATTTACTGCTGTGCAATCATGCTTAGGATAGGCGAAACTGACCTGGTGAATGGGCAGGGAGGGGAGAAGGAGGGAGGAAGGGGGAAGGGAGGAGGAGGGGAGGAGGAGGGGAGGAGATTGGATGGGTGGGCAGAGGGGAAGCCCCTTTCATTTCAGAAAGCATTGTGAACAGTATCACTGCTTTTCAGGGTTCCCACCTTTTTATTCTACAGCAGGCACATGTAGCCTCCCACCCAAATTTAAACCAAAGCTGTCCCTGGCCACATCCACACTAGACAGTCAAGGCTTCTCCCAAAGAATCCTGGGAAATGTAATTAGTGAAGGGTGCTGAGAGCTGCTAGGAGATGCCCTGTTTCCCTCACAGACCTTCAATCAGAGTGGCTGACTCTTAAACCACTCTGGCCACTGGAGCTCTGTCAGGGGAATAAGAGTCTCCTTTCAACACCCTTCACAAACTACAATTCCCAGGATTCTTTGGGGGAAACCATGACTGTCAAAAGTGAAATAAAGGTCTGGTGTGGGTGTGGCCCCCTGATTAGGCAAGCCCAGCGGTTGTGTGTCTGGCTTTTAGAACACTGACAGTTGGTTCTTACTGAGCATGCCCAGGCTTATCATTGGGTTCAATGTGAAATTTCTTAAATTAATTAAAAATCAGCCAGGCATTTTTTAAACTTTTAAACTGCAGAAGATGAGGTCAGAGTATGGGGCAAGGTCAGTAATAGGATTACAGGTCCTCTGTGAACATGGCTGATTTTTAATTAATTTCAACCAATTTTGAGACCCTTGACAGAAAAAAGTCCAACAGAGGTCTGGTTTTTTTCTTGCTTTACACTTTGAACTCTTGATTCTCTCTGAGTGTATTATCGCCATGAAAACATAGAGGGCTTCTGAGTTCAGGACTATAACTTGTTAGGTTTTATTTTGAAATGAGCTTATGGGAAACATCAGAATGGCATGGAGGTATTTTCAATTTAACATTGCGGAATGCGAAAAATCCACACTGGCTATAGTATACAGCCACTCTTGTGGCTGTATAATAAGGGTGAATACTCTGCCATGTCTGCCATCTATCAAGCAGGGCCAGGTAGCACCAATTGTTTCAGTCAGTGTAAAGAGGGACATCTTACCCAGGCATCTGGCATCTGATAAAGTGGACTGTAGTCCATGAAAGGTTATGCCATAATAAATTTGTTAGCCTTTAAGGTGCCACAAGACACTTTCCTGTTTTGCTGCAAGAGACTACAGTTACACCCCTGGGAATTCTTCATGAGGGAGGGTTATTAATGTTTTTCAAAATTTTCTCTTTTAGGGTACCCAATGAGCATTGTAAGCTGCAGCTATATCTGAACCCTTCCAATAGTCTTTCCTTTACAGACATTTTCTGAAATTTTCCTACACTGTCCATCCAGATATTCACTTCTTTAGCAGAAAATGCAGCTGACATCTATACTGAGCTGGCATAGCAAGAAGAAATGTAATCCTTTTGCAGCTGATCACAACTGCAGAGTTTTGAGGTTTTTTGTGATCATTACAAATTTCTCACTTAAATTTTACCTTCTGGAATAGACACCTAATAAAAGAAGAGAGAATAAAGGAGAAATTTACAGGGAATGATAGAACAATAGCTGCTTTAATAGAAGAGAAAACAAGTCTGCGGAGGCTTTACATTTGCAGAGTTTACTTTGGCAAATAGAGAAAGCATTGGGGAAAATACTCCTGTCTAGTCTTGCTGCCTATTAAAACAATTGACTGTTTGCTAAGCTTTGTGAATTTTCTTTCTAAGTTATAAATAATTAGCTATGATTTACTAGTCTAGGTGCTGAGGAATAAGTTAAACACTGCTCCTTTCCATTCTTTTGAAGCTGCTAACCAGGGATTAAATAGTAGACAAGGTTTCAGGGGGTTATGTTTCTTTTCACAAGATCATCTATCATTTTATTGTCACGTTACAGGATGTAAGTGAAAGCACCAACCCTTCACCACCACCAATACCATGGAACTGCCAAAATGTTCACTGCCATTATTTGCTCATTTTGAGCTGCTGCCTCCAAATGGCTGTAGACATTTCTGAGACAAACGTTCTGTTTGTTAATTTAGTGTCCCATCACACAAGGAGCTTGATCCAGCAAAGTACATAACCCAGCTTTAAGCTTGTGAAGATATATTTTGACTTAATGGGATCACTCATGTGTTTAAAATTAAACATATGCTTAAGTACCTTGTTGGGACTGGCCAAATACACATCACCTTGTGGGATCAAGGCTTTGCAGAGGTGAGCATTAGACAATCAAACATATCAAAGGGCCTTTAATCTTCCTCCCACCACTTTTCCATTTCATAGTAAAAAGCTGTTCCTCTGCCTCAGTTTCTCACTCTCTCACAAGATTGCTCTGACCATTGGGGGCAACTGATGATCACCTCATTTCTTTCACAATGCAATTGCCTAGAAAATACTTAATGAATTCATTGGCACATATTAAAGTATTTCCATATTAAAATATCTTGAAATAAATGTTTGTACAGTTAGATTCAAAGGCTCATGCGTATAAATGTTTCCATTTGTGCTTTTACTTTCAACTTCAGACTCGTATGTTGCATCACTCCCACACCAGAGGATCCATGACCCTCTGGAGCCGCTTTTTGGGGAGTATGAAGAGCTTAAACCAGAATAAGGGTTCACAATCACACACACACACACACACACACCAGTGGTAGCTGGTGCCCATTGTGACTGGTGGGGCAGAAGCCATGGACACAATGCCAGGCAGAGCCACTCCATTTTAGTTTTGTCCCCATCTTCTTCTCTGCTGAGTTCTCCAAGGGCAACTCTGAGACTAAGGAGGAAGAAGGTAACAGGCAGTGTCAACACATGGACTGGTTGTAAGTAAAATGACAGGCAGGTGGAGGCTAGCCGAGAGCAGATTGAACTGGTGAGGCAGTGCTCCATTTGCCCTAATGGACCAGCCTCCACTGCTGCCCCCTCCCCACCCCTTTGCAGAAGCAGAAGTGTTTCTCCTTACACAAGAAGATTTTTGGATTAAGCCATTAAACCCAAAAGGATTCCAGGAGAGAGAGGGGTTAGCAGGTGAAAACAGCAGGCACCTACTTCACTTAACTATCCATCCCTCTCCACAGAGCCATCTAACATTGACCATCCTATGGGAAGGAATGGGAGAGTGCGGGAGGCCAGTAAAGATAACACCAGATGCCTGCTCTGGACTGTCGCTCTCACATCTATCATCAACTGTTCTATGGGAAGAACCCAGAAAGGGGAGGGAGGGTGTTACTTGAACACAAGGCTCCTTCAGCCAAACTGTCCAGCCACCTTCCATAGTAGGGATGGGGGGGAGAAATTCCATTTGGTTTTTATTTTAATGCAAACCTACCTAATTCACAATTCCCAAAACAATTTGGGACCAAAAAAGCAGCTATCCTTTGAAATTTGCACTTTTTGCAATGCAGGTCTTCAGCCCCAAAGGTATACAAAAATGTATAGATTAGGGGAGAGTGTGCATACAATGCATAAAATCATAATAGCAACATACAAAAGTGATTATTTCTACTCCAGTGACATTTATTGTATTCATCATATTTTATTTAATGCTAGTATCCAATATTGCTCATAAATTCTAAGAAACCAAAAATCAGTTAGTTTTGAAATTGGTGGTCAAAATCAATGCAGTTTTGAAAGGTTGAGTCCACCATCTTGATTCAAAATGGTACCTAATTATATCCAAACATAAATGAAAATCTGCTCCTTGGTTTCAGGAACCATCATGCAAAAATTGATTATGATACCTTATGAGTGTCCAAATGCATAACAAACAACTTTTCAAAATATATAGATTGTGAGCCACTTTGAGCACTGCGCATAAACTATTTTATTTATTTATTTATTTATTATTTGATTTATATCCTGCCCTTCCTCCCAGCAGGAGCCCAGGGCGGCAACTATGGAATTCACTCCCACTAGATTTACTGGTGGCTACTAACTTGGATGGCTTTAAAAGTTGATTATACATATTCAAGGAGAATAAGTAGCTATTAACCATGATGGCTATGTCCTATCTCCAGACAGGATGTCTCTGAATACCAGTTGCTAGGTGAGGACTGTTACACTCGGGTCCTGCATCTGAGCTTTCCACAGGCACCTGGTTGATCACTGAAAGAACAGGATGCTGGACTAGATGACCCTTTGATCTGATCTGACAGGGATCTTCTTATGTTCTTATGACATCAAAGGGTGGAATACACATCCAATGAACAAAGAAATAAATATTAAAAATCAGGAAAAATGTTATGCTATCTAGCAGACAAATTATACATATGCAGATAGTGTTGAAAATAAGTAAACCACCAAGAGATATTTTTTCTCAAAAATAAAAAATGTTCCGGAATGTAACATTTTGGGGATAAAGCTTTTTTCACTTATTTTTATTATCTTGCACCCTCTCAAATGAACAGTGGCTAGCTTTTAGTAGATGATGATGAAGGGAAAATACGTTACAAGCAGGTTTTCAGTGGGGGAAAATGGACATTTGTTTTGTGTACAACTGCTTATGGTAAAAAGAAAAAGAAATCAAATCATGTCAGGGAACCTCTCCTGATGGTGGTATTGTTTCAAAAGGCCAGATTAAACAGACATGCCTGTAGTCTTTACTTGGAGGCATTTATGGAATTAGCATTCTGAATCTCAGCTGGCACCATGCTCTGGAGCTGGGGACACAACATGCAAAGCCTTTGGCTCCCATTAGTTTTCCATGATAGTCCTATACAGATTTTTAAAAAATCATTGTGTTTTGTGGGATTTAGCTTCCAAAAATCAAACACATGTTATAACAGGAACTGATAGCTTCGATCTTCAGGAATTGAATACAAAGAGGCTGTAATGAGTTTGCGAGACACTTCCAAGATAAGATCACGAACATCCGCCGGGACCTTGACTCCAATATTGTAGCAGTTGACCCTAATGAGGTGTCCAGAGCACAGTTGTGTCCTGTTTTATTGGATGAGTTTCAGTTGGTACAGCTCGAGGATGTGGACAAGGTGCTTGGACAGGTGCGGGTGACCACGTCTGCCCTGGACCCTTGCCCCTCGTGGCTAATAAAAGCTGGCAGGAATGGAACAGCCGGATGGGCCAAGGAGGTGATTAATGCCTCTCTACGAGAGGGAGTGGTACCACTTAGTCTGAAACAGGCGGTGGTGAAACCGCTCCTAAAAAAACCCTCCTTGGACCCTGAAAATTTTGACAACTATAGACCGGTAGCAAACATCCCATTCCTGGGCAAGGTTTTAGAGCGTGTGGTCGCTCGCCAGCTCCAGGCTCTCTTGGATGAAACTGATTATCTGGATCCATTTCAATCGGGCTTTTGGCCAGGATTTGGTACAGAAACAGCCTTGGTCACCCTGTATGATGACCTCTGTCGGGAGAGAGACAGAGGGAGTGTAACTCTGTTGGTTCTCCTAGATCTCTCAGCGGCTTTTGATACCATCGACCATGGTATCCTTCTGGGGTGGCTTGCGGACTTGGGAGTTGGAGGCACTGCCTGGCAGTGGCTGTGCTCCTACCTCGAGAATCGTCTCCAGAAGCTGGTGCTTGGGGAGCATTACTCGAATCCTTGGGTACTCCAATATGGGGTCCTGCAGGGTTCGGTTCTGTCCCCCATGCTTTTTAATATCTGTATGAAGCCGCTGGGTGAGGTCATAAGGAGATTTGGAGTACGTTTCCAGCAATATGCTGATGATACGCAGCTCTACTTCTCCTTTTCATCTTCTTCAGGTGAGGCTGTTGATGTACTAAATCACTGCCTGGCCGCGATAATGGACTGGATGAGAGCTAATAAACTGAGACTCAATCCTGACAAGACTGAGATGCTGTTGGTGGGGGAGCTCTCTGCCCAGATGGCTGATGTCCGACCTGCCCTAGATGGGGTTACACTCCCCCTAAAGGAGCAGGTCCGTAGTTTGGGGGTCTTATTAGATCCGCTCCTGTCTCTGGAGGCTCAGGTAGCCTCGGTGGCACGGAACGCGTTCTACCAGCTTCGGCTGGTAGCCCAACTACGACCCTATCTGGACAGGGAGAACCTTGCCACAGTTATCCATGCTCTGGTAACCTCTAGATTGGACTACTGTAATGCACTCTACGTAGGGTTACCTCTGAAGACGGTTCGGAAACTTCAGCTGGTGCAGAATGCTGCGGCCAGAGTTCTTACTGGGATTAAAAAATATGATCATATAACCCCTGTCCTGGCCCAGCTGCACTGGCTACCAATATGTTTCCGGGCCAGATTCAAAGTGTTGGTTCTTACCTATAAAGCCCTTAACGGCATTGGACCGCAATACCTGGTGGAACGCCTCTCCCGCTATATACCTGTCCGTTCACTACGTTTGACATCGAAGGCCCTTCTCTGGGTTCCAACGCATATGGAGGCCCGGAGAGTAATAACCAGAACTAGGGCCTTCTCAGTGGTGGCCCCTGAGTTATGGAACGCCCTCCCTGATGAGATACGCCTGGCGCCTTCTTTGTTATCCTTTCGGCGCCAGGTAAAGACCTACCTCTTTGCTCAGGCATTTTAATTTAATTTTATTTTAATTTGTCTTTGTCTTGATTTTGTTTCTATATTTTACAGTGTATTGTTATCATGTTTATTGTATTTTAATCTGTTTTTACCTTTTTGTACACCGCCCTGAGAGCTAGAAAGCTATAGGGCAGTTTAGAAATCTAATAAAATAAATAAATAATAAATAAATAAATAAAAAAGCCAGGGCAGGATTTTGAGTACAACTTGTTACCTATCTGGAAGAGGTGTGAGTGCAAGGATGGGATGTTTAATTTGTGTGTACTCAGTTATATTCAGATTAGCTTAGTCAGCTCCTAATGTATTGCAGTTACCTAAGAAAAGAAGTATTTCCAGTGACTCAGTTCAGACATGGTAAAACAATGGTTATTGCAGCAAATGACCAAGGTTCACAGCAATAAGAACACTGTATCTCCCTTATTTATGTGATTCCAACTACATGCCATCTGGAAGTGTAATAAAAAGTGGGAATATCTATCAAGAGCCTTTTTCAATCTCTTTTAAGAGCTGATAGATCTTCCTCTGTCAGAAATTAGGTGGCACTTGCTGTTCACTCTAGGTTCTTTCTTTGACTTTTAGACATTGCCTTTAAAGCCACAGTCCTATGTCCCTTAGGAAGATATCCCAGAGGCCATAAGATACATCAGATTTTCCTCTCTGAGTTCCAGTGGGAGGGAGATGAAAAAAAGATGGTTGGGTTGAAAAGCGTTCCTCATTCTTTCTTCCACTCTGCTAGCAAGAACCCACCAGGATGTTGGATAAGGCAGAGCAATCCTCTTTGGATTTCACATGCACATACTTACATACATGCATCCTTAGGACTGCACAGTTAGTAGGTTTAAATGCAACAACTCATAGCTAAGGTCTGTTTCCAACTTGTATAACAAAGTAAAATATCTCCCAAAGTAATAAAACAATAAAATGACCTTTAAAAAAACTGAACCAAAATGATGATGCCACAGATAGAAACAGGCAATTGAACAACACAAACATTATTTATTTCTCCCATTTTCCTAGTATCTGAGGCCTACAGCCTCAGAATATTTGACTGTCCAGGAGAAATGAGGAAGAAATGTGATTGAGTTCACATTTAAGGGTGAATCTACCTTATTTGCACTTTCCAAAATAATACACTAACCAAAGCACAGCCATCCTTTAAAATTTGCACTTCTCCAAATTTTGCAATGCAGTTTTCCAGCCAAGTTATGTGTACAAAAATGCATATACTAAAGTGTGCATAAAAATGCATATATTCATGAAAATCACATACAAAATGGCATTCTGTTAGGAAATATTGCTTTGCAGAAAGGTGCATATTAAGCAAAATTGCATACAAACGTGTACTTTAGGAGAAATGTGCACTAAAATGCTGTTGAATTTTCATGAGGGGTTGTTTTCTTTTAAGCTGATTGGAAATGTGGTGAATCAAACTTAAGAAAAATGAGAAACTAAAAGAAACAGAGCTTGGCAGATTTTTCCATCTCTGCTATCCAGGAGGATGCTCCAGTCTGCAGCTTTAGTGGTTCACTACATGCACATACAACAGAAGGTTCCTTGTTTTCTTGTCTCTATGATTGTTGACAAGACTATACTCTACCTATGCTTCCTGACAGTGCTATGCTCTCCCATGCACTTAAATCATCTTCCTGCAACTTCTTTTCCAGAACCCCTTGCCTTTCCTGTTGAACTATGGAAGCTGAGAATGAGGAATTACTCAGCTCAGTATAAGGAAAGGAATTGTGGAGAGATGTGGCTCCAAAAGTGGTGGTTCAGTGCCCTTCATGCACGCACCCCTTTTTCTGTTAACATCAGGCGCTCCTTCCCTCTTTGTATGTGATTAGGCCAGTTCCACTAAATATCATGTGTGTCCACTTTGGCCTGAAGAGCATTACCTAAAATTATGTCATATTGTCCATAAACAAACAGTTACAAATTTTGTCCACTTATTGACATAAGTTTGTGATGAGGGAGAAACATAACGTTTGTAACAGTATTTATTCATAGAATGGCAGTCACTGAATTTAGTTTTGTGATTCCTTTTTCTTTCCATATAAGTCTATAAAAAAAAGTTAGTCAGGTGAAACATAAAGAATGCTTAAAGCTGTTGCTGATGTATATCCACACAGAAATAGATGGCAAAATGTTTATGCTTTTTACATTTTTTTTGCTGTATTAATAAGGAAACTCTGTGACTACCAATCAAAAAAAGGATCAGGAGTTTTGCTTGTAAAATGCCCCATTATAAAGATTTATATGTATATCAAGGGAGTAATACAGAGCATTGATGTTTTAAGGAGCTCAGTTTGGAATCTCTTTATTCAGTGAAAGCCCATGAGAGTGAAATATATATTTTTCCTTTGGTACCATGTAAGCATCATTGCTTGTTTACGATGTGAACTGTAGGGGGGGAAATTTCCCCAATATGCAGATACTTCCCAATATATTTCAGAAAAACAACAAAGAAAGGCTTCTTGTACTTCACTACAATCCATTATAACATAGTATCAGGTAGCCAAAATGCTCAGTGAAGAGATTAGGTGGGATCAAGAGGCCTACATGTGAAACTTCTGCATGGTAACTGGGGCTGTGGGTGGCTCACTTCGTATCTCTGTAGTAGAAAGAATTAACCTTCTCACCCAGCTAGATCTGTCATTTGACAAAGTGAGGCAACTCTCTCAGGTGGCAAATGCTGGCCAGCAGCTGTGACAGCGCCCCTGTTGTTCTCCCAGCCCCACAACCATTACCTTCTAATGGAGGACAGGATTGTGTGTGCCACATAGTCTATCCTGCACCTCCAAAACTAGCTTGCTGCCTTCAAGTATGGTGGAAGACACTGGCCCATAGCCTGTGTTGAAGTGTAATTCAACTGGCAGTCCAATCAGCTTCCCTACATGGAACTGAAAGGGCACAATTTTGCCCTTTGCCTCAGGCAACAAAGTACCTCAGACTGTCTCTGGCCCAAAACCTGAAACTTGAGGAACTGTCCTGGCTTCTGTTCAACAACAACAAGTGCACTTTCTTGTAAGTAAATAACTGGACGTTTATCATTGCAGACTAACAGTACCAGCTCAGCGTTGTGGAAAGAGCAGAATATAGTCCAGGTGCTCTTACTAGGCAAAGGGGAAGTAACAATAAGTCTGGTTCAGAATCGAGGCTGAGAGTCAGGCGTCCATGGTCAATAACAAGGATTTCAAGACTTCGCAGGAGCTTTTGTTGTTTCAAGTTCCCGCCTCCCCACCAAGGTTTAAGCAGAGGTGGAGAATGCCCAGCTAATTGTGGGAACCTCTGTCCCTGTGGGAGTTCCTGGCCTGAAGGTAGGTGCTCTGCCTAGGGAAACAAGTCTTCTCTTTTCTCTTGATATGTCATCTCTCCCTGGGAAACATTGCTAGACCTGCTTCCTTGTCTTCCATTGAGGAAACAGCATCCACAGTCTCTGTCCTACGTGGGCGAGCCTCTGGCACTCCCACCTCATCAGCAGATCCAGGTACATCTGGAGGAAGAGAGGTTTTTTTGTCAACAGGGCCCTACTCCACTGTCTGATTCCCCCTTCCTCCCCAACACAGTCCTCTTCCTCAAGAGCCTCCCACTCCAGATATGAATCAGAATAGTCAGAGGGGATCATGACAGGGAACTTGTAGAGCAGCCTACATTCTGAATAGAAAACCAGGTAAACGCTACTGTGTATGTGAAAGACCTTGAGGATACACATGCAAATTGTTGGATCCTGGCCATAGGATGTGCTCCAATTATATTCTCTCTCTCTGTCTCTCTCTATCTCTCTCTCTCTCTCTCTCTCTCTCACACACACACACACACACACACAGACACACACACACACGCATACACACACACACACGAGTCTGCACTTTTATTGGTATCTATGAGCTTTCCTTTGCACTACAATGCATAGCTTTATGTGCACATCTGTTTGTGAATCAGGATGTCCTTGGGCATAGGAGAGGTCTGTACATGATGTTCAAGACCCCAATTCTGTAAATTCACAGCATAAGATAATTTACTGAAGTGAAAAGATTGTATTAGGCAAACTGAGCTACACTATACCAATTGTTTTTTTTTTTAAATCAGATCTTCTGACATTGCATATCAAGACTAATTTATGTGGGGGTGCCAGTTGACTCAAAATGGCCTGGCCTGCTCCTTTGCTTGGAACAACAGCTTGATCTTCAGAAAAGTCACCTATTACTGTGTGCAGATTATGCTTCAGTTAAAGACCTATCAGTTGAGACCTATCCCAGTCTGCATCTGTGTTAGAATTGCTGTGTCTGTGTTAGAATTGCTTAATATGTTTTTTAATAATGTTTTTAACCCTTTTTAAAGTTTTTTTAAATGTTTTAACGCTGTTTTGCTTTAATGTATTTTAAGTTCTGTTTTTATGATGTTTTAAAGTGTTTTTAGCACTTTGTTTGCCCTCTGGGCTCCTGCTGGGAGGTAGGGCGGGATACAAATGAAATAATAAATAAATAGAATAAAGACAGAGGAGCAGGGGTAGTACAAAAGTTGGCAATTTTCTAAGGTATAAAGAACATAAGTAGCTGTCTCATACGTGGTCCAACTATTTATCCATCTAGCCCAATACTATTTACTCTGACCAGCAGCTGTTCCCCAAGTCTGTGACAGATGTCTTTCCCATCACCTACTCCATGATCATTTTTTAACTGGGGATACAACTGGGATTGAACATGAGAACTTCTGCATGCAAAGCAAATGCTTCTCAACTGAGCTATGCTTTTTCTCATATGGGTGCATGAAGCTCTGAAATGATCAGGAGTTCCTGTGTCCTCATATTGTACAGTGTTTTAAACCCCTACTACTTGTTTAGTTGTTAAGATACAGCTTAACACATGCTTCAGGGTCTGCATATTTTGTGGTTCCTACATTTTTTCTGCAGTTCACATACTCATGATGACAAAGTTAGTTTTTATTTCAGAACTTCTGATGTTGGAGATGCATTTAAGGGCAGGGACACATGAGGTCAAGAGTTTGATTTTTATTGTCTAAAACATTTGCAGATCCAGGAACTAAGTGAATTTCAGTTACAAGAGACACTCTTGCTAATTCAGGCATAACTAATGCCGTTCGAGCTTCCTAGCACAATTACCTCTTTAATTTGCTGTGGATGCCCGCCTTTCTTCACTATCTCAATGAAAAGAAGGAGGCAGCTTCCCTTATGCCTCATTGCTACAATATTAAAAAGGAAACTGGGATGGGATGGGTTGAAGCCTGGCTTGTGAAAGGGAGAAATGGACAAAACAGAGGAGTCTCTGTGTTATTAAATACAGGTCATCAGGGGCACTTTGACTTTCCTCTCTTTGTAACTGCAGCAAGTATTAGGCAGTAGCTCAGGAGTTTTTAATAATATGGCACAATGGAGAACCAGCCCAGTTATGACAGGCATATCCATCCATTAATCCAGTCTTTTCCCTTCCTGGTGCCTACCAGACATTTTAGAATATTTTAGAATACCACTCTTAAAACATCTGCACTGGCTGCTCATTCACTACTGAGCCAGGTTCAAGGTTCTTGTATTCATTTACAAAGCCCTGAACAACTTCGGTCCAGGGTATCTTAGGGACTGCCTGAACTCTTATAGCCCAGCTCGATCATTGAGATCATCGGCAGGAGCAGCCTTGTCATCCCCCGAGTTGGCAAGGGTCATTTAACATCAACACAAAATTGTACTCTCAGGGTCATCGGTCCATTTCTCTGGAATGCTCTGCCAACAGACATGCAACAGGAGCCTTCTGTTTTAACTTTTAAACGCCTGCTGAAAACCTTTCTGTTCTGCCAGGCTTATGCAGGCAATTAAGATTCCCTTTTACAACAGATGGGCTTTTTTACTGCTTTGTGGGTTTTTTAAAAAAATGAAATAGTGGTATACAAATATATTTATAAATAAATAAACAAATATAACTCCCATAATCCCCAACCAACATAGCCATTTAGTACTTTTCTGGATTAATTTATATGTACTCATCTTTTATATGTGTGTGGGGAGTGTGGGGGGTGTTCGTGAGAGACGATTTTGCTTGTAAAGTGCCCCATTATAAAGATTTATATGTATAAATATGTATATGTGTGTGTGCACAGATACAAATCTACTCTTCTTCCTTCTAAGTCAATTCCTGATGTTTCATCACACAGGGATAACATAACATTGGGCCTTGCTCTTTTTTTATTTGTTGGAAACTCATCTATTGGCCAGATTGTGGTCTTCGGTGCATGATGTGCAGCAAATCCACATGTGCAGAAGTTTGTTTTTTTAGTGCGATGACAAATATCTTGCAGCTACAGTCAGCCAAGTATAGCAATAAAGAGCCTGGAAGCTGACAGTATAAATCCAAAGTTGATCATAACATTTTCAGATACATGTGACTTGCTTCCTAGGAGCATGAAAAGAGACATACATTACAAAGCCAAACATTTTTAGAGCAACCTTCTGTGCTTTAATCTCCTGCTGCAAAGGTTATATACTTACTGGGAAGGGAGGGTGGGAAGAGAGGAAGGGGCTGTCTTGTCTGCTTAAGGAGCAAGTTTCAACAAGAAGTCCTTGATACAAAAATGCAAGTGTTGTCTTGAAACGTTTCTTTGCTTCATCTATTTTTTTATCCTATTTTTTGTGATCTATAAAGGAGCAAACCTGTTCTAAAGAGAGCAGCTAACCCAAGTATGGCAAGATAATCGACTTGTCTTCTCTCTTTCTACATTCATGAAAGCTCCAACAGCAAACATGGTTGTGATGTGTCATATGTTGGGGCTTCGGATTGCAGCCTTCCCTTGTGTGTGCATGTGTGGGGGGGAGAGAGTTTATGAATTCTTTATCAGTTTCATTGAGCTGCATTATTTGATCCACTCTCATCAGGTACATTTTTATTATTTAATTTATTTTAATTGAACCTTGTTTACCCCACTCTAAAGCCAAAAAGAGTCCCAGAACAGCTTACATAAAATCAGTTTTAAAAGTACCTGCCCACAGCATTACATTCCTACACAGTGCAATCCTATATATACATGCCTACTCGGATATTCAACAGGGCTTATTCCCAGGTAATATAGGATTGCAGCCTAAATCAACTGTATTCTGAGATAAGTTCCATTATAGCTAAATTTAGAAAGAACCCAATTTCACTACGTGTCTGTTGTTTTTTTAAGATAAATTTTTGAACAGGGTAGCAAAATGTTCACTGTCTGCATCCTTCTTTCCATCACCACACCTTTCACTTCCTCAAAACTGAATCAGACAAGGCATTCTATCTCTGTGCCCAAATAACTCCTAAATTTTTACAGACCTCCCACAAAAATGCCAGGAGCATGCAGTAAGAGATATTAAGTCTCCACACTAAACCACTGACCTCTGCTCTCACTACTTGAAGTGCTGTCCCTACTCACAGAACCCTTAAGCTTTGAATAGCATGGATGTGAATGATGAGGTCTTTCTTTGGGTATGTTGTCAACTACACATTAAAATGGCTGGGTACTGCACTTGTCCCCTGAACAGAATGGTACTGCAAAGGGGGCTGCAGCTGATTGGTATGCTAAGATACAAGCAATTCTTTCTTTTTCTATTTCTCTTTTGCCTTGATTTTTTATAATTTTCTTGAATGCTCAGATGTGTCTAACAGAGCTGACAAAACTTCAAGCTAGAAACACAACATGCATATTACTACAAGCTTTGGAGGCATAAAGACACCATTAGTATTAGAACAGGGGTGGGCAGCCTCTGGTACTCAGCTTAATCCTATGCAGCCCTTGACCTAATTTCAAAAAGTAGAATGTGTGAAAGTGATTGATATGAAGATACAAAAAACATTAACCACATTCCGTTAGTACATTGTCCAGCCTCCAAACAATGGGAACAAGGAACAAGCACTCCTTCCTCACTCTTTTCTATTGCCTCTCTTTTGCATGCCTTGAGAGAAGACTTCAAAACACAGTTTTCCATGGCACCCAGACCAGTAAATTATATTTTGAGCAGTCTCTACAAAGCAGGATTGCAAGTCAGGATCAAACCATGACTTGAAATCCCGATTAGGAGAAATCACTACATCACAGTTTGTTGGTTCAGATGCCATGGTAAACTGTGGTTTGACAAAAATATGAAGTCTTCTATTAAGGCACACAAGAGAAGGGAGGGAGAAAGGAAACAGAGGAGGGTGCACTTGAGTTTGTCATTCCTTCCTGATACTCCAAAGCAGGGTGTCCAAATGTGGATGTTCAAAGCTATAACATATCTAGCTATAATCCTTGTTGAGTGCTTCAGATGATGCCAAGGAATGATCCTTAAGCATAGTGGTCTATAATATCAGACCGTCTATTTAATTTATTTATTTATGGCATTTATTTATTTGTGACATTTTTATCATGCCTTCCTCAAAGGAGCTCTCCCCACCCTTTTATCATATAAGATAGGGTAGTCTAAGAGATGGTAATAGACCCAAGGTCATCCATGAAGTGAGCTTTATGGGAGAGTGGGCATCACAACCTGGGTCTTGTGTCTGAACCTGCCTCTCCACAGACCTAGACTCTAACCAGTACATCACATTGGCTTTCAGTTATACAAAATGCAATCATATTTACAATAACAAGTGGTGAGGGTGAAATAAATTACTTTAACAAATGTGGCATTTGAAACCTTGGCACATTCCAGTTGTGGCATTGCACTGGAATAGTGATCAGATAAAGAATGTATATTGAAGTAAGACAGTCAGTGGAGTGGAAGGCACTGAGTAAATATTGACATCTATCAAATCATTCATAATGATGCAAGCCAAGAACAAGGATTAAACATAGATTCGCATCACAGAAATGTATTCATCAGACAATAAGGCTGAATGTATTGCCCAGTATTATGTTTGCAATGTGTGATGTGATGTGGAAGTCGGTTCTAAATATACTTTTAAAATATACACAAATGTTTATCCAATATATGGAATGTTGTTGGAAAAATGCTGCCCTTTCTTTCAGCTTTCTTTCATTCAAAATTTGTCTCTTTGATACTTTCAAAGGAATCATTTTTAATCCTAGACCCCTAAATGAGGATCTTAAAATATCTATTTTCAGGAAGGATCATTTTTAAAAAATCATTTTAATGTCAGATTATTTTTTTCTGAGTGTCATGGCTAAAAATTATCATTCCTGTCCATCATCAATAAAGCCATTTTCTCTCTCACTTTTGAGCAAAGCACTTTTGATTTTGGGAAATCAGTGGGTAATTAGGAGAAGATGCTTATTAATATATTAATCTACTGTAATTACTGTAATGCATATGAATGAAAGTGAAGGCCAACCCTTGTAGATTTCTGCATTTCTACTTGTACATTTTTTTTAAAAAAACAGTAAGACTTTCCATTAATAATCTCAATTGTATGCATATGGTTAGCCGTTTCCCCCCTTGATATATACCTTTCCAGAAAAAAGTGTTGCTTTTATTTTGCAGCAGAATTTCTGCTTAGGGTCTGCCTCCTTGAAACAGGCCTGAGAGCAAAAGTGCCTGGAAAGGCAAACAGTCCCTGAATTATTATCCCTATTACTTTTTATTAGTAGTAAAAACAAAAAGGAGCAAGGAACAGTTCAATTTACGCAGAACAGCTAGAACATATATAATAATAAAATGTTAAAACGATAAAACTACTCACACAATATTAATTTAATTCTAATAAAGAGTAGGTTTAAGTCTCGCCTCTGTGACAGAAAACGTGAGTTAGCTTATTTATAACACACACACACATGGAAAAGAAAAGAAAAAACATTTTGGTTTTAGGAAATTAAACTAGTGATAAAAAATTACAGTCTCAGAATATTGGGCTTTGACTAGTCCCCTGCTGCCGTTTATATTGTGTTTCAGTAAAATACAGTACATCTTGCTGTTTTATTTCATTGTTTGTGGCCCATGGAAAATCCTATTGTCCAGCTGCCCAGCATAAATGAACTACAAATCACAATAGCCGATCAAGCAGTGACTGATTAAGGCCAGTCAGAGTTTTGTTGGGTTTGTGCTCCACACACACACAAGTTTTTGCCTCTTTGGTCTCCCCACCAACAAGGTTTCTTTTGTGTTGCCTTAGTGTTAGGAATATGACTGTCAATTTCTTTTTGCTTAAATTTTACATCTCACCAGAATCTTGAAAGGGCCACCAAGAGACTCAGTATAGGACCATTTCATCCCACAGTCTTTACTGACCAGAAAGCTTTTCTTCGTATTGCTCTAAATGGAGCATAAATATTCAAGATGCTAATTTCTTCTTTGTTTTTTTTCCAAGTTGAGGTGTTTTTTTTAATTTAAAAAAATGTTATTTTTTGTTGTTCCAGATTAAGGAGTGTATCTTTCACAGGACTCAGTAGCAGTACTTAAATGATGATTATAGCATGCGATGTTATCTGGTGATTATATCACAGAGCAGGTGCTCAAACTGGCTCAGTTGGCATAACCTATGTCCTCCACGGCCATATTCTCTATGGCTGCAGATTGTCCCACTAGACAAAGGCATGGGCAACCTGTTTAGTGACAGCACTCTGGATCACAAGACATTTCCAGTGCTGCCCTCAGTGCTTATCTGCATATTTTAGATGCATGTAATTAACAATCTTTATGCTATTTTCATAAACAAACTATAACTAGTGGACCCTTAGTTCCACCGTATTTGTACTGTGACAAAAGTTCTCCAGATAGGGAAAAGTTGAGTTAAATCTTTTTAAAATACTGAACTATAGCCTAAGGGCCAAATTACAGTAAAATACAGTACATCTTGCTGTTTTATTTCATTGTTTGTGGCCTGTGGAAAATAACTTGTAATGTTATTAGTGTGGCTTGCAGCCTTGTCAGGAAAGTTGTAAAAATTGAATCCTAGCACTGGAGAGGGAGGGGATTCCCATTGGGATTGGCCCAGTAGTGATTCCCCCCCAAAAAAATCTCCCCTGCCCTGCAATTAGCTGTAGAAAGAGGATAAAATAAGATCAGATCTCAGTGCTGGTACAATGGCACAAATACTAATATTGCACCAGAACAAGGATGCTGTTAGGAAACCTCTATTCCCCTCACAGAGATACAATTCCTAGAGTGGTTTCAATATCAATCCCTCATTCCAGGGAACTCTGGGAAATTTAGCTCTGTGAAGGGAATAGGAGTCTCCTAACAACTTTCAGCACTCTTAACAAACTACAGTTCCCAGGATTCTTTGAGGGAAGGCCTGACTGTTTAAAATGGTATGAGACTGCTTTAAATGTATGGTGCAGATGGGATATAAGACTGTACAGACTGATTCTGTGTGTAACTTAGCTGGGACAGCAGCACAGAGGATCAGGCTATTCAGAAACAAAGAGGCTTCATTCGGCTTGTCTCCATATTTTGAGTACTTGATTAATTGTACATATATCCTCAAAATCACAAGCCTTAGAAACTTTCTAAAAATGACTACTAAGGTTCTCAACATTCTGACGTGACTATCTAGGACTCATTAAAAAAATAAAGGAAAAAAGCCTTGGGGAATACATTATGCCTGCAAGGCAAATGTTGCTGCTAACTCTTATGCTAGATCTTCTGTATGGATGGCTACAGTGTTGCAAACAGAAAGGCAGTTCACTACTCTCTCTGTAACACATATATTTCTCCTTTGACCTTCCAGATCTGCCTAATAACTCAAAGGTCAAAGAACAGATGGGAAGATTACCAAAGCTGAATTAGAGCTGACAGTGGATAGCAATCATTAAAAGACACCAACACATAAAAACTTTGGGTTTAGGAAGCATAATGAAAGGTAAGTTTCGTTGAGTTTGAAGCAAGCATCATTCCTATGGAAGATGAACAGGTGAAGTAAACAGAGAGATCATCTTCAGTTAGATAGATGATCAGCTACCAAAGCAAGGTGATGGCTGCAGTAATAGTAATATGCTACTGCCACACTAATTTCTCCTTCCACTATTATAGTCCCTTGTGTGACTGCAAAACTTCCCAGGGAGGCCCTAGCATCATAGTATCAGTACAAGGCTGTTCAGACTTAGGAAGTAAAGAATCAGTGGGTGGAAATTGCAGATAAATAGATTTCACCTAAACATTAGGAGAAACTTCCTGTTGGTGCTGACTGTATTAAACAGTTGAGCACACTGTCTTGGGAAGTGGTTGCTTTCCTTTGCTGCAAGTGTTTAATCAGAGACTGAATAGCCATCTGTCAAGATGATGTACAGGCGCTTCGCTTTTCTGCGTTCCGCTAATGCAGCATTGCGCTAATGCGGCATTGCACAAATGCGGAAAGTCCCTGATTTAAGGCGCTTGTTCCGCTTTTATGGCGTTTTTTCTCATCGCACGCCATTTTTGCATGACGTGCACCATTATTGTCTATGGGTTCTGCTTTTTGGCGGTTTCCGCTTTTCTGTGGCAGTCCGGAATGGAACCTGCCGTATAAGAGGGGGCCCGCCTGCAAAATCTCTACATTCAGTGTAAGGTTAGACTAGATGACCTCCATGATCACTTCCAACTCTAAGGTTCTATGATTTTACAAATTAGTTAGTTAATTGGCAAATGGAGTGTGAAGCTATAATAGTTCTATATCACTTCGTAAGCATACAATGCCACACAAACTACAAGACACAGTCCTTTGTATATGTCATAACACTTGGATGGACTCTCTGTGTTCATTCTTTGAATCAGAACATTTAAAAAAAATAAAAATATGGCAGGTCATTGGAGATAGCAAAATGCCTGTTCTTGTGTGGAATCTGCCTCCTCAAACACTTCTTTCATGTTTCTTTGTTAAGTCTAGCCCTGCCAGAGTCTTGTAAATTCAAGAGGCTCCAGGAAGGTCGCAAATATTAATGTGCCACGTAGGGATGGGAGACAAATTTGATTTGGTCTAGATTTTAATATGAGCCTACCTAATTCACAATTTTCACAGGAGTATGCAAACCACAACATAGCCACCTTCCAAATGTGTACTTTTCTGAATTTTGTGGTGCAGTTCTCCAAGCAAATAATGTGTACAAAAAATCTGTATATTAGGGAAAGGGTGCATAAAATTCATATATTACTGAAAATAACATACAGTATTAAAATACAATATATTAGTGGAAATTGCATGCAAGAATCTGTATATTGGACAAAGTTGCATATAACAATGTGTATATTAGGAGAAATTTGCACTAAAATGCTGATGAATTTTGATGAGAATTTTAAAGAAAGAAAAGCAAGCTGATATAGAAATGTGAAGAACTGAAGTGAAGACTGGAAAAATCAGAACTGGGAGAAATTGACATATTTGTCCATCCCACCCTATAAGCTTATTTGCATCCAGGTCAATGATTCTTTGGCTAAGCTTTGCCTTAGTGTAGTAATGCTAATAAGGACCTTCAAGTAAAAGTTATTAGGATTGGACAGAGGTGCTCTTGGGAACCTGTATCATGTCCCTAAGAAAGCCGGAGAATGTTTTCACAGGAATGTTTTGCTGTTCATGGTCCAGTAGTATGGACTTTAGTACAGGGCCTCTTTGAAACAGGTAAGTAACACATTGCTGCAACTGATTGCTGACTGAAATACAGCAATTCTGCCATATTTCTTTTATACATGAGGCTGTGGTTCAAGCCTATAGCCTTTCCAGTTGACTGAAAAACTGTGTTAAATGTTTGCATTGCTGAAATTCACTCTGGTGCCATAAATGGATTTAGGGCAAAGTTAGCTCTATAAACAAAATGGGGGGGGGGGAAGAAGGCATTTCTACAGAAATATACAAAAAGATACAGGATAAAAATGCTTTAGAGAAGCAGTCTGCTTAGTTGTAAAATGAGTTTAAATTAGGCTTTTAAAAGGATTGCTAAATCTTGACACATATATGAGCGGCTTATTATCATGCAATTGTGCAGTAGTTGCTTGATCTTGTTACTGATGTGCCACATATGAATAAGTGATTAATTACCACAAAGGCTAAAACAGAGCAGAGTGAGAGTACTGTAGCTCACCCTGAAAGAGGGGCTTAAACACGTTTATTGCCCTTTAAGTGCATTTCATTAAGGCCAATTAAGGACTTTCATGTCTTATTAGAAAAATGAAGTAGATTTATGAGGTTTTCATAGGCAGTAAATGCTAGGGCTAGCAGATACAAAACGTACAGAAATGTAGTACTTAGGAGCTAAAAAAATATGTGAAAGATGCACACTGCAAGGAATTAGTTGCACCAATGAGATGGATCAGCACAAAGATGAAGATTGCAGAAAAGGATCTGCAGAATTTCATTTAACCTTCACAATCCCTTTGCTTAGTTCATGATAATATTAGTGCCCATTTTGCTAGACTAACAGCACAGTCCTGTGCATGTTTACACAAAAGAATTCATGGCTAGGGACCACAGTACCTGAAGGATTGTCCCTTCCTACATATGCCTATCTGGACCCCCTGAGATCACTGTCAGAGGCTATTTTCAGGTGTCCCCTCAGCTGAAGTGGAGCTTGTGGCTATGAGTGAAAGGGCATTTTCAGTAGTGGCACCCTGGTTGTGGAATGCACTCCCCAATGAGATTTGCATGGTGGCTACCTTAATGTCCTTTCATGACATGGTGAATACCTTTTTTATTTTCCCAGGCTTTTAAAATTTGCAATAGCTTTTAACCCCCTTTTAGCTCTTAGATTTTATTCTACACTCATATTTTATTGTATTGCTCTTTTAATTGTTTGTGTTTTTCACTTTATTGTTTTTGTTCTGCAAGCCACCTTGAGAACTTTTTATTTTAGGGCAGTCTATAAACATCAAAAATAAATAAGTCTTAATATGTTCAATGGGACTTGGTCCCAAATAAGTGTGCACAGACTGAAGCCTAAGCCCTAATACAATTTTGCTTCAACTTGCACCATGTCTGAAGTACACCTATGCAAAGCAAAGTTGCAAATATCTGTCCTTCCAGGTTGGTATTTAAAATATTATCATTACTTATTATTATTTATTACATTTATGTCCCACCCCTCCTCCCAGAAGGAGTCCAGGGTGGCATTCATTTTGTATTGGCATTAATCAATAAATGACACTTAAAGGAGTAAATAATTAATGGCTGACCAGGTAAGAGCTCTAGGAGTCATAGCAGATAGCTCAATTAAAATGTTGACCCACAGGTAAATTCTGTGTTAGGGATCAACAGAGAAAGATTGAAAATAAAACAGCATGATGCTATTGTACAAATCTGTGGTGGGACCACACTTGGAATATTGGTTGTCGCATCTCAAAAACTAAATTGTAGAGCTGGAAAAGGTTCAGAAATGGGCAACCAAAATGATCAAGGGGATGGAGCAACTTCTCTGTGAGGAAAAGTTACAACTTTGGGGGCTTTTAGTTTTAGTTTTAGTTTAGAAAAAAGGTGGGTCAAGGGAGGACACAGTAGCAGTGTATACAATTATGCATGGTGTATAGAAAGTGGAGAGGCAGAATTGTTTGCTCCTCTCCTCTCATATACTACTAGAACCTACCACCTGAGGTCCTGAAGTCAAACCCGGATTGGTGGGCTCCTCTGTTAGCTAACCTTTCCTCATTGATTAACAGCTCTGGGAATATCCCATCTATATAGAGCAGGGCTATGATCATTCCCATCTATAAAAAGAGCACAAAATCTGACCCTAATAATTATTGCCCCATAAGTCTCCTGTCTATTATTGGGAAAATCTATGCTTCTGATCTTGCAAATAAGTTGAAACATTGGGTCAAGCCTTCTAATATCATTGGTGTGGAACAGATTGGCTTCAAGAAAGGTTCTTCCACATTTGATCATTGCTTGACTGTCTCCCATATTGCCAAAAATATACCAGCTTGCTGGCAGGAAAATTATTTGTGGCTTTTTTAATCTCACCTCAGCATATAACTCTATTTCTCAGGAAATTCGATGAAGGAAATTAGAAATCCTATCTATTGAACCTCGATTGCTGTATTTAATAAGATCATTACATCATAATACCACAGCTCAAGTGAGATATGGCTCTGATGGCCATTTCACTAATGCTGTTCATTGTTTTAGGAGGGGTAGACAACATTGTGTGTTTTCCCTCTTGTTATTCAATATTTATCTTGCTGACTTACTACAGGCATTGTGCCTAATAGACTCACACACCCTTAAGTTAGCCTGAGTAAAGATTTCTAGTCTCCTTTATGCAGATGATATGGCATTATTGTCCCACACCAGATTGGGCCTAAAGAGATCATTGGCTGCTTTGGAGACTACTGTAGAGTTAACCAACTAACTATTAATTATACCAAGACTAAAGGCTTGGCTTTTTCTAAGAAACAAACCAGATTTAGCTGGAAAATAGATGGGATGTGATTGAACAGGTTGATTCTTATAAGTACCTGCAGGGCTGGTTCCAAAGGGTGCCCAGGTGGAGCACTGGCCAGAGGGCCTCTGGGGCTACAGGGGCCCCCAAGGGGCCCCTCTGCTCCCCTTCTGTGATTCACAGCAGGATCGCTGCCGCAGATCACACGGCGAGAGCTTCGGGGCTCCGCCATTCCCTTGCTTAACCTACTTTGTTCTGTGGTTGCGCACGCAGCAGTGCCCTTAACAAAGATGGCGGCTGAGGTTTCCCTAAGGGGCTGAAGCTTCTGCCGCCATCTTGGCTGATGGCATGCATCCCTGCCATAAACCAAGATTTAGAAAGGGAAGAGGCACCAGAGATCATATAGCAAACATACACTGGATAATGGAATGGAGCAAGGAATTTCAGAAGAAAATCACCCTGTGCTTTATAGATTATAGCAAAGGCTTTGACAGTGTAGATCATGAAAAACTATGGAATGCTTTAACAGAAATGGGGGTGCCACAGCATCTGATTGTTCTGATGCGCAACCTATATTCTGGATAAGAGGCTACTGTAAGAACAGAATACGGAGAAATTGATTGGTTCCCAACAGGAAAGGGTGTGAGACAGGGCTGTATTTTATCATTCTATTTGTTTAATCTGTATGCAGAACATGTCATACGGAAACCAGGATTGGACCAAGATGAAGGAGGTGTGAACACTGGAGGGAGAAATATCAATAATTTAAGATATGCAGATGATACCATACTCTTAGCAGAAACCAGTAATGATTTGAAACAAATGCTGATGAAAGTTAAAGAGGAAAGCACAAAAGCAAGTCTACAGCTGAATGTCAAAAAGACTATAGTAATGACAACAGAAGATTTATGTAACTTTACAGTTGACAATGAGGACATTGAACTTGTCAAGGATTATCAATACCTCGGCACAGTCATTAACCAAAATGGAGACAATAGTCAAGAAAACAGAAGAAGGCTAGGACTGGGGAGGGCATCTGTGAGAGAACTAGAAAAGGTCTTAAATGCAAAGATGTATCACTGAACATCAAAGTCAGGATCATTCAGACCATGGTATTCCCAATCTCTATGTATGGATGTGAAAGTTGGACAGTGAAAAAAGTGGATAAGAGAAAAATCAACTCATTTGAAATGCTGTGTTGGAGGAGAGCTTTGCACATACCATGGACTGCGAAAAAGACAAATAATTGGGTGTTAGAACAAATTAAATCAGAACTATCACTAGAAGCTAAAATGATGAAACTGAGGTTATCATACCTTGGACACATCATGAGAAGATATGATTCACTAGAAAAGACCATAATGCTAGGAAAAACAGAAGGGAGTAGAAAAAGAGGAAGGTCAAAGAAGAGATGGATTAATTCCATAAAGGAAGCCACAGAGCTGAACTTACAAGATCTGAACAGGGTGGCTCACGACAGATGCTCTTGGAGGTCACTGATTCATAGGGTCGCCATAAGTCGTAATCAACTTGAAGGCACATAACAACAAACTATAAATCCAGGGATGAACTACCCGGTAATTACTTTAGGACACCCTGGAATATTGGTTTAGGTCAAGGAATGGCTCCATCAAAAGCATTATGCACACTTATGGTGGAATGCTTCTATGTCTGTAACTTTTGCACACCAGGAATAACCCAGGAGCCCCTACTGCTGAGTTTAAACATGACAATGTATTTATGAAAAAGAGTCCTAAATATACATAGGGTCATACATGCATCATTTATACTAAAGGACTTAGAAAACAAATCATTTGTACCGAACATTTATTTCAAAGCACATTCACTGAATATAAAATTATAAATTTGCAATTTTCAACAGAAAGTTGCAAAAATCAAAGAATTAGAAATAAAGGCAAACCATATATCCATGCACACACCTGTCCATGTGTGTGCGGATGTGTGTATGGCCTGCCTTTATTTCTAATTCTTTGATTCTTGTGAGTTTGTGTTGGCAATGTCAAATTTATCATTCTACATTCGGCAAATATAACTCTTAATAATCAAAGAATTAGAAATAAAGACAGAGAGAGAGAGAGAGATTTTATAATGAGAAAAATGCAAAGGCCAACAACAATCTGATTAGAATAAAAGCAGAACTTTGTGTTCTCAGAACTCCATGTTATACCGCAGTGCTTATGTTCATAAAATTAGCTTGCTTTATCTACTCATTTCAAGAAAATCTTCTTCAGAGGTTAAAGAGAATATAGCCATATCATTTGGGACTTTAGTTGGTTCAAAGCCATTCATACCAGTAAGGTCCAAAATGTACAGAATTGAGGCAGCTTTTTTACATATATGAGTTTATAAGCTTTTTAACATGTGCATTATTTACTCAGTGGGCTGGATCTGCTCTGGCAATTGGGGGGATATGGATTTAGAAATGTTTTTAAAATGCACATTATTTACCCCACAGACCAAGCTGTTCCAGTTTATCATATATAGTTTTAGCCACTTAATTAAAACATCTTATAAAACTTCTTTCCAAAATGTTTACTGTACATGTGCAGCAACAACTTTTGGAGTTTTATTATCTTGGCTCCTCTAAAATAATTTTTTCAACATTAAGAAGCATTTAGACATTTAATGGTCTAATCATTTGCCAAATTTCATGTTAAATAGAAGCTATGTAGGATGAATTATCAAGTACTAAAAGCATTAAAAAATTGATCAACTGCTTATGTGCCTTTTTCTCTTCAACTGATATCATTTTAAAACATCCCCATATTCTTTTCTGCTTAATTTGGTGAAAAAAAGAATTCATTCAGATACTGAAGTTTTGGATATTCATACTTCTTTCTAAACAACTTTCAAATAAACTTTTTTGCCAAAGTGTTTTTTCACATATGCATCTGAAGGAAAATCAAGTGAAAAGCACAGTGCTATGATTGGAGAGTCCTGAAGAAACTGACAGTGCAATCCTACACACGTCTACTCAGAAAGAGATCCCATTGATTTCTGTGGGATTTACTTCCAAATAGGGATGGGTGAATCTGTCTGTTCCAGTTTCTCATTTTTCCATTCTTAAATTCAGTTCTCCACATTTCCACATCAGTTTGAGGTTTTTGTTAAAAAAAAAAGTCCTCATAAAAATTCATCAGTATTTTAGCCTAATCTAATGCAGTTCTGTATATTCTTTTCACTAATATATGCATTTTGTGCATGCTTTACCTTAGTGTATGCATTTTGGTACACATTACTTGGCTGAAGAATTCAGTGAATTTTGAAAGATAGCTGTGTTTTGGTTTGCATATTGTTTTGGAAAGTGTGTATCTCCTTTAAATGCAAACTGAATCAAATTTATCCCCCATCCCTACTCTCAAGTAAATGGGTAAAGGATTGCAGCCTAACCACACTTACCTGGGAGAAAATCCCATTGAATTCAGTTTTGCTCACTTCTGAGTAGACATACATAGAATTGTACTTATATTCTGTACATAATGTTTTACATAGAAACATGTGATACATTTTGTCAAAAAATGTAAAAGTGTAGCACGGACATTTTTATTAACAAGATATTAAAATGGGATTAATGAAAGTATGTTCCATCATGATGATACAAAATGAAAACTCCTAGAATACATCTGCCTAAGCATACTGGTGTCAAATGCAATGATCTTCTGCTCTCAGTCATCTATGCCAAATGCTGGAAGAGATATAAAATGACAAGCCATGCTTTAAAAACAAGGTTGCAGTCCAGCTCACAGTTAAACACACTTACATGGCATTAATTTAAATGGAACATAAAAGTGCATAACT
The DNA here is from genome assembly GCF_030035675.1 of Rhineura floridana. Classification (NCBI taxonomy): domain Eukaryota; kingdom Metazoa; phylum Chordata; class Lepidosauria; order Squamata; family Rhineuridae; genus Rhineura; species Rhineura floridana. Next base: position 34,722,214 of record NC_084489.1, read on the forward strand.
GTGTGCTAGTTTGAGGTCTCAGGCCACAGCTCTGAACGTACCCAGAAAGAAACTGCATTTAGTGCTTCCAAGCAGGCACACAGTTCAGATTGGTTTGCAAATCTGTTAGTTCTATATGCAATTACACTGCTACACACTTTTCTGAAATACTAGATTTCCTTCCTCATTAGAACATGGATTCATCCTACATATTCCAAGAACCATGGCCTCTGTTATTTTTCAGTATGGCTCAGATATTTTCAAAGTGTCATTTTGTCTGCCTGTTGCAGTTCCTGAGACAAACACCTCACTGCAGTCATCTCCCATTTTTCCATCCCCTGAAAAGCACTCCTCCTACCAGGGTGCTTTCAGATGAAAAATTTAAAAATCTCTGATGAAACACTAGCTCCACTCCTGATCCAGGGCAGGTGGTACCCAAATTGCCATGGGGTGGGTCAAGGGAAGTCTGTGCACAGCCCTAGTTGAAATACCCTGTATTTCTTGGTCACAGTGACTTTCAACATTAATAACATTAATCATTATTCACAGGTCAAAATGCATTCTAAACTCAAACACCAACTTCATCTGGATACATATTTGGACATTTGGATGGCATATATTGATCTATATGTGTGAACTAGGCATAGGATCTGCTGGCTGGTGCTGGTTCGAAATCATTCTGTCAACCTAACAGGCTGGCGTTGGTTTGAGTTGGTTCTGTATCCACTAGCCACTGCTTTTACCAATCTGTGTGTGGGTTTTCACTCAGAAAAAATATTTATATTAATATTGATATTTTTAAAGGAAATATTGCCCTTTTGAAGGAAATATTGATAAATTATCATCAATGTTTTCAAGGTGGATTTTTTTAAAAAAAGTCAATGTTCAAAAGTAGACATGGAAATTCACTACATTAAAATCCAATCCTCAGAAATTGAGAATAAGCAAATTAATGGAAAATTTGGTACCAAATCCAAATTCGGCAGAATTCTAGCACATCCCTAGTGTAAACTGAATGAATGTACAGGTGTTTAAATATTTTGTTAATAACAGTTGGCATGGTTTTCCCTCTTTTTTCTTTTTTCTTTTTTTCCTTAATGAAATTGCAATTTAAAAAAATCATTTTTTATGCTTTTTTAAAAAAAACACAGTGTAATCCCATTTGGACTGTGTAATTATTTCAGCATATTCCAGTGCCTAGCAAAGCCAGTCCTTGCTGATTTGTAGTGGTCTCCATCTCTGTGTAACTGAATAACATGATTATATTTGGCCAGTTCTTGCCAGAACATAGAAACAGGCCTGGCACCAGGTTTCAGAGAGGTATTGGCATGGTGCTGACGATGCCCCCCCACCACCAGAACAGCCCTGTCTGTGACATCTGCAGCTGCTACATATTTTCTCAGCATTGACACCACTCACCACCACTCTCTACCAGGCCCCCGAACACACTTCAGCAGCAGACTATTAGTGGTGTTTTTGAACAGGAACTAAAATCAGTTTCCATCAATGGAGGTGGCCCACCATCTTAAGTTATGCAAAATACAATGTCCTTGTCCATAAATCTATGAAATCAACTATAGATCAGCTATATGAAATCAACTATATATACCCAGGCTATAACAATTTTTATGGATCATTTTAGGTATCTTACGATGGCAGGCAGCCACCACTGATAGGGGTTGAGCTTGACTCCTGTTCAAAAGCAGCAGCAGCACTGAAAATTAGCTTAGGGGCCCAGCACAGATGACAGTAAATAGTGGGGCAACCAAGTCGAGCTGTTGAGGGGCCTTCTAAGTTCCTGGAGCCCTCAGCCAGTTCCTGATCTGGCTGACCATTGGTACCAGCTTTGCACACAAACTCAGAAAAATTTTCAGTTGGTTAGAGAGTTCTGGTGTAATTGTTAAAATGTAAAATTTTGTAACTTCTCTAAGCTCTATATGTAGGACATTTTGTTTCATAACGGACAAGGCAATCCTAACTCCTGATGTGTGCTGTGGGAGGAGATTAGGATGAGGTGGACTCTGGTGGGGGGATCTCTGCCACAGAGGCTCCTGATGCAACCACACAAAAGGGTGGGGCTCCACATGCTACCACTGCTGGCATTCCTATTGACAGTAGCCATTTGTAAGGCCTCAGAATAGGCCTGTGTGTGAGGTGGAGCAGGATCCCTGGATTTAAGCAGAGCTTGGAAAAGTTACTTTTTTAAAACTATAACTCCTGTCAGCCCCAGCCAGCATGGCTACTGAATTGGGCTGATGGGAGTTGTAGTTCAAAAAAGTAACTTTTCCAAGCTCTGGATTTAAGCCAATCTGTTTCTCAGACAGGGCAAGATTTGGGCCTGCCTGCTGCACCAGCTTGCATCTGGCATAGCAAAAAAGTTTTTAAAATACCCCTCACACAAACACGCCTTCCACCCTGGCCAGCAGTGGCTCCACCCCTCTCTTCCACCCCTCCCAGTTGGAGCTTTAGCTTGCTCCCATATAATAGCAATAGCCCAATGGAAAGTTGAACAGTCTGTGCCTGGACAAATACAACAAATATGGGGAAAGGTACAAAGATTTCATTATGTACAAGGGTTTTATACTCAAATTTGCACAGACAGTAGTTCAGCTAGTGTTTAGTGGGTGGGGCAGGTGCAGTTAGTATGGAGTAAATCCTAAATTACTATGATCTTCGATAGGTAATCTGAAGACATAAATGCTAATGGGAGCATAAGTGTAAGATAGAGCTACCAGGTCTCTGGTTTTTGCCCCAACACTCTGGTTTTGGGGGTCCTCTCCAGGTGTCTGGGTGAGTCACCCAATCTCCAGACTCTTACCATTCATTTAAAAAACCTTAAGTTTCTAGGTGGTCTGGTTCAAGAGATATACACCAAAATGTTAGCCGCCGCCCCCCACAATTTAGAAGTCGGCTGCTGTAATCCCCGCCCTTTCCGGTTTTTAGCCAACAAGTGAAGTCAGGGTTATGATTGATGAGAGATTTGCTGACCTCCAGGCGATAGCTAGAACCCATTGCAAATAGTTTCCTTTTACTGCTTGTGTGGACATCAGAAGTTGAGTGAGTGTATAACTTTCAACAGCAGCAAGATTGCCTTTTTCTCTAGAATGATATAGCAGGAAATCTAGAACTGAAGCTCACAGCAGGATCTTGGTAGGCATTCATAGTAAACAATTTCAGTTATGATTATAATAAAAGTGTACATGCAGGTTTTTAATTACTTGCAAAATAGCATATTGTACATTTTATCTTTCAAATAATTTTTGAACTGAAAATTGAAAAAGTGTACATGCTGCAGCTTCTGATGATATTGCAATGTATTATTCTTTTCTAATTACAAAGAGTCAAACAAGTTTAAATTTTTCTTGGCTGTTGAAGAGGACAGTTTACTTGTCTAGTTCATAGCCTGTTTTGAAAACCTTCCCAATATGAAACTTTAACCCTATTCTCACTTTGCTGGGAGTAAAACTGCAGCGCTAATCCCACATACCTGGGAGTAAACCCCATTGAATTCAATAGAACTTACTTTTGAGGAGACATGGTTAGGATTGTGCTGTAAATCAACAGGCCTTTTGAGTAGACATAGCAACGGATTGTGTAGTAAATCTTCATATGCCCCTCCAATCCTATTTTAAAGCAATTAGGGAGGGCTTATTTAGGTGTCATTGCTGTTATTTTGCAGAAGATTAATAGTGATTTTTTTAAAAAAAAAGTCTGCAATGACCGACTGGTTTTGACAAATTATTATATAGGGTGTATGTATTTTTTTTTACATCTCCAGTGTGTGTATATATGGAATCCTTCCAACAACCCTGCGGAGTAGGGTGGGAAATGAAGGCAGCTCACAACAAGAAATAAATCCATTTGAAATTCAGTAACCATAAAACCAGTATAAAATAGTTGCAAAACAGCTTAAAGTGGCATGATTCTGAATTTTGGGTTGCGTCAGTGAAGTTCCTTATCACTTGAGGTTGCAGTCCTATGCACACTTCCCTGTTTAAGTAAGCCCCATTTAATTCATTGGGACTTGCTTCTGAGTAAACATGCATAGGATTGTACTATAAATATCTTTACAGATTATGTAAATAATAAACATCTTTGACATTCATGCTTATATAAATATTTCTTCATACTATGTATGTATCCAATATGGTTATACATTATTATTTCCTCTACATTTTAAGAGTGCCCTTCTACCTTAGGGTGTCATGGTTCCTCTCTGTTGTTTTCACCCTGAGGGGCAGATTGGGCCAAGAGATTGTGAGTAGCCCTTTATCACCAAGTTTGTAGTTGATTTCCATTTTTAAAAATAATTAAAATTATTTATATGCAGGAAAAGTTTATGAAGTAATGCAGATCCACATAAAACATTAAAAGCACATCCACTCATATTTAAAGCACATTACTTCCCCCAAAGAATCCTGGGAAGTGTAGTTCTCCCTCAAAATTATAGCTCCCACCACTCTTAACAAACTACAGTTCTCATAGTTCTGTGGTGGGTTTCTGTGCTTCAAATGTGTGTTGAATGTGCTTTAAATGCAGGGTGTGGATCTGCCCTAGGTATGCTGTGCATTCATTAGTGAATTGAAAAGAACCATTTTAAAATATACTTTGTTAAATTCCTTAGAGGAAAGAGGGCCACAATGACTATGAAATTTATTTATGTATTTTACTTACAACATTTATGTATCACTTTATTGTAAAAACCCCCAAAGCGGTTTACAGAAGGAATTAAAACAAAATTATTGGCAAAAACAGTTAAAAACAGGTATTTAAAAACATTCAGACTAATAAAGCCAACAATGAGCTAAAAACAGATAAAAAGCATAAAAGCTTCTACATGCCTTGGTAGGCTTGCCGAAACTAAAAATGTTTTTAGCAGGTGCCAAAAAGAGTACAAAGAAGACACCTGCCTAAGTCAATAGGCAGGGAGTTTCAAAATGTAGGTGCTGCCACACTAAAGAATCAATTTCTTACAAGAGCAGAACAGGTACTACGTGGCACCCATAACTTGGAAAGCATACTTTGAACTTAGCCTGGTAGGAAATCGACAACCAGTGCACATTTCAGAGCAGAGGTATTATGTGCTGATAGGATCTCACTCATGTCAGCAATCCTGCTACAGTATTCTGCAGTAGCTGCAGACCCTGGGTAAGGTTTTGCTTCATGGGGATTCTGTGACCTTGACTGACTGGCTGCCAAGTTGTTTTAATTTTGGTTTTTGGTTAGGAACCCTGACTGGTTGCGGAATGCAGAGTTTTCTGCCTTACCCGTAGGAGGTCATCACTGTCCCTTTTTTTTTGCTTTTTTTGCTTTTTTTATTTGCATTTCATTTACCTCTGACTTCACTCTCTTACATCAATAGAAACAACAACAGTGGTTCCCTGTGCTCAGCTCAACCCCCTTAAACCTACTAATGATGCACTTTGTTGTTTTCATGATGGTTTGTTTCTTGCCCAATAGTGGTAAAATAGAATTCACATACTGGGAAGTGTGGCTTCAATTACTGTTGTTCCCAAGCTACTGTCTGTGAAGGTAGACCAAACCATGTGTGTTTTCTCTGTGTCAATTATTATTCATTGGAATTGAGTTGGCTGTCAAAGTGAGTTTATAGCAGCCCACAGGGTAGGCAGGAAAGGGTAGAGAATCTTCTTAACACTTATTCATTTCTCAAACCTCTCTCTGCAGCAAAGGGTCAAGTCTGTAAAGTTTGGAGCAACCAAGTTAAAAGGCAGGCAGGGTATTCCTGGCAGAAGGTTGCCAACCCTGCTTTGTTGTTGATATCTTTGCAGAGGATCCCTTGTCAAGCCATACCAACAGCACGATCCTAACCATATCTACTCGGAAGTAAGTCCTGTTGAGTTCTATAGGCCTTAGTCCCTCAGTAAATGTGTTTAGAATTGCAGCCTTCAGTGGTATCCATCTTTAACCCTAAGTGCTCCCATCTAACATGTCCACAACACAAGGCTTCCTTCTTCCCATAATAGCCTTCTGGTGACTGGCCTGGCCTAAGGCCACTTAAAGCCTTCTTGCCAGAAGCAAGTAGGCTAGATTAAATGTTCCCTACCTAGGCTCCCTAAGCAGGTGAGAAGGAATGATCCCATCACTTCAGCTGGACCTGGGAACACCCTCATTTAACTAAGATTTATATCTTAATTTCCAGTCAGAGAATTTTTTTGTTTGAATGGTATGCTCCAAGCAACTGTGGTTGATGCTTAATGTGTCATGCTTAATGACATCACTAGGACCTGCCCTATGACATCATTAGGGCCCGCCCCTATAATCTCAGGGTTTGGGATGCTTCTGATGCAGCAACTCTAGTGTAAGAGAAAGCTAAAATGTATTTTTTTATCTGTCCAGAGGCAGCTGCTTAACTAGAGCAAGATAGATAGAAGACTTTGTGAAGACACTTGTTCCCAAAACCAGGAAGGAAGGAAAAGAAAGACATACATGGAGACAAAGGAAATAACAGAGATCCGAAGGTTTATGGCCTAGTTATGTGGTGAGAGAATTACTGCAAACAAGCATAGTTTCAATTCCTTGGTCACCCAAATGAGGCATACCTGTTTTTGCCATAAGAGGTTCTCTGGCTTGTTTCAAAACCCAACACACTTCCCCCACTGAAAAATTGAAGCAGCCTAGCTGAGCTAGTAGATGAGGTCACAATGTTACCCAGCAGGCCTTTCAAAGGAAGAGAGTGGAGGGAAAAGCCTGTGAAAGAAATACATGTTGACTTTATGCAATGAATTTCGGGGAATGCTTTCATGTCTGACTTAACAAATATCATAGCATGTGAAACTATGGGGCTCAAGCCAGCTGCATTTGCTGGTTTAAAGGGGGGATTCTCTTAGTCCACAAACTTTCTTCATCATAAATGAGGCGACACATATCTGAGAGAGGTCCATTCCTTAGAATGAAGGGTGATTCGGCAGGCTAACTGGGACTAGAAAAGCATGAAGTCCAACAGAAGACCAATCCTAAACCCAGCTCCAAAGACAGTTACACAGCCTGCTGCAGTGCCGGGGTGGATGCCAGGGAAGGGATCAGCCACAAACCTAACAGATATACAATCCAGAGCTTGGCATCTGGGTTCTTCAGCTGCCAATCTTGCCTCATGAGCAGCCACAATGATTGGCTGTTATGCAGAAAACAGCAGAGAAATAGCCTAAAGATGTCCATGTGCCACATTGCCAGCAATGGGAGCAGGCAGTGCCAAGTCAACACTGCAGTTTCGTGCATGTGCCAATATGCTTTGGAACCATTTTTACATTTTCAAAAGTCACAGAATTCCTGCACAAAGCAAGGACAGCTTAAACATTGAATTGTTTCCTCCCCACTCCTTTAATGCATTTTAACATTTTCAGACTTATTTAGTAGTACCGCACTCTTCGATTATACAATGCAGAATACAGATGCAGACTGCAATGCTATGCCCATTTGCTTGGAAGTATGACCAATTGAACTCAGTGGGACTTACTTCTGAGTAGACATGCCTAGGATTGCACTGGCAGCGATAGATGGATATTCACTGAAAGTTCCATATCTTTCCCCGCAGATTATGTCCATACCATAGCATATCTTCACCCACAGTTTCAAAGGGCTAAACAAGGAACTCTGGTTCCTTTGTCCAAAGTTCTAGCTAGAGACATGGAGTCTTAAAGCATACCAAATGGCCTCTGCAAAACAAATGGGACAGGTCTATCCTATTTTGCCCTGTATCCATATTAATACTATTAGCTATGCGTCCTTTCACTAACAGTGCTGAGGTCTGAATTTGACATCACACACATGGACCCTAAGTTTGATTTTTGAAGACCAAATGAAGATGGGAGGCTCAGCAGGTGAAAGCAACTAGATTCTTCCACAGTGCGGGATTTTAGAACTTCAGCAGCTGCCTTTGCCACCCCATTTCAAGTAAAGTTTTCCAGAGAGGATTATGGGTTTCCCCCCTCTCCTTTCATACTTTCTTTCCTTCTCGTAATAAAATCAAATAATGTTGTGTGTGTTCTTCACTTCAGAGTTTCAATGTTTGCCTAGCCCCCCGAATATTCAGTTCTCTTATTCCCACTTGCTCACAAGTGTTTATTCCTTTTTTGTAAAGCTTTGATCTCTGCTTGTCAGAATTTGGCAATCTATTCAAGGAGTTCTGTTTTACTGGATGGGCATTCTATCAGCTCCCCATTTGGATACCTCATGAAACGGGAATATGTTTAATGTCAATATCTAAATACTTGCAAAACATTCCTAAAATCTGAGACATTTTGATCACTTCATCAATGCCCCTTGGGCAATTTTTCATGCTACTTTGCCTGCATTGTTTGTCTCTGCTACAATTTGTTGTTTGTTTATTCGAGGGGCAGAAGCCTGGGAAGCTTTAACTTTCCTGTGTGAGTTGCAGATATCACAGGAAACACATGTCGTTGTAAGGGGGTTGCGAATTGAGGTCTGGACTTCAGTGTACACTACTTCTTCCATCAGCATAATGAACTGATGTAGCAGAGTGGCTAAGGAGATGAACTCTTGGGAAATGGCCTCAGCTATGAACCCCCTGGCTGTTTTAAGGCAAGCTACTATTATTTGAGGCTAGCTCAGTCCAATATGGAGACAATTATTCTGAATGCAAATAATCATGCAGATGCTTTTCAGGAGGCCATGAAGTGACCTCAAAAACTGAGAAGCACGTCTTTTAAACCTACATGATAGATTCTGCATCAGGGGTGGCTAAGCTGTGGTCCTCCAGAAGTTGTTGGTCTCCAACTCACATCATCATCTTTGTCCATTGGCCATGCTGGCCAGGGCTAATGGGAGCTGTAGTCCATCAGCATCTGGAGGGCCACAGCTTAGCCATCCCTGCTCTAGAGATACACTGGGCCAGTTCAGACATAACATCAAACCACAGCCAATGTGATCTGCTATTCTTTTTCTCTTTTTTTACCCCCAGCAATACCCCTGGAATGATCCTACAGTGTGACATAGTGTCATTGAGTAGCCAGTCATTTTGATGATTGTTCTGTAGTACATGTAAATGTTGCTGTACACCACCCTGTTGTTTCGTGAGAGGGTGGTATATAGATACTTTTATAAATATAAATAAATAAAATTCAAACAGGCAATGAGGAGGGCAATGAGGATGATCAGGGGACTAGAAACAAAGTCCTATGAGGAGGGACTGAAAGAATTGGGCATGTTTAGTCTTGAGAAGAGAAGACTGAGGGGAGAGGTTATAGCAGTGTTAAAGTACTTGAAAGATTGCCACACAGAGGAGGGCTAGGATCTCTTCTCAATCCTCCCAGAGTGCAGGACACGGAATAATGGGCTCAAGTTGTAGGAAGCCAGTTTTTGACTGAACATCAGGAAAAACTTCCTAACTGTTAGAGTGTTATGACAGTGGTATTCCCTAGGGGGGTGATGGGCTCTCCAGCACTGGAAGCATTCAAGAGGTAGCTGGACAGCCATCTGTTGGATATGCTTTAAGTTGGATTCCTGCATTGAGCAGGGAGTTGGACTTGATAGCCCTACTCTACTATTCTATGAGAAAGGCTAAGGTTGGCACATATTAGCGCCACTGCGTGGTGCTAAAAAAAAAAGAAATGGGGAGGAGAGAAAAGTCATCCTGCCCCACTCCCATTAAACCTCCATCCCTGAAAGACACTTAGAATCCTTCCTAATTTTGGACAGCAGTTCCCCCACAACCACATTTCCACCCATCCATGATCGTGTAGAAAAATTTATCCAGATAGTTGGTTGATAAGTGAGCAAGCTCCCCACTGCCATTATGTCTTTTGCACATTTCCTCTTTGGTTACAAACTATAGCTTAACATTACATTTAAACAGGAGGAGAGAATGTATGAACCTAGAATGTTAGCACCAAGCCAGGTTACATGTGAACTGCACGTGTGTGTTGCCATGCACACCATTCCACAGTTACCAGGAATGTAGGAAAAAGTAATTGTGTCAAGTACCCTGGCACTAAATTTCTCACATATCATATGTGAGTGCATTGGCTTCTGTATTCACTGGTCAGTACCATTTTAATCATATTGGGGAACCCATGTTTTCACTGTAGTGCCTATCCCACAAAGTTCCGTCCAAACACAACATGTGGAAGAAAATATTGTGGTGATGGTATACAGAGGCCTAGCAAAGAGAAGTATTCTTGCTCCCCTGTCCTATCACCCTATACCTGCTTCCTGGCTCATTGGATCCATTGCCAAGGACAGCCGCCATCACTGCATCCCTTCTGTGCTCCAGCCAGAAAATGCTCAATTGGAATGGAGCAGCTGTTGCAAATCTCCCATGCACAGCTCCACACAGCACCAGGGACAGCTGCTGTGGTGCATCTACTCCAACCAGAAGTAGCTGTAGTAACTGCCTTCACACATGTGAAGGGCAGGCACAGAGAACATGGAGCAGCCTAGTTCACTGTTGTTCCAGAGGGCAGAACCAGAACTAATGGCTCAAAATCACAAGGAAGCAGATTTCAGTTACACATTAGGAACAACTTCCTTATGGTGCAACCTGTGTGACATGGCAAATGCTTCAAGAGATGATGGGCTTTCCTTCATTGGAGGTATTTAAGCAGAGGCTGGAAGGTCATCTGACAGGGATGCTGTTGTTAAATTCTGCATTGTGGAGCCTTCATTGAGGAGGAGGTTGGACTAGATGACCTCCAGAGTACCTTCCAGCTTTATAATTATATAGAGAAGGGCATTTTTGAAAATTCTGGTATTGCCTTTTGACATATATAATGCAATAAAGCAGCAGCATAATATGAATTATGATGGGAGAATGCATAGCTCCCCTTGCTGGTATTGTTCTTTAGATATTGGAGCCCTTAGGGATACTGGAATATGAATAAAGATATGGTGTTTTTTTTAAAAAAAAATCAGATATTTTTGTTCTGTTTCTAAAAATAATGCAGTTTTAACAAAAAAAAAATAACCACCCGGCAAACAGAAGGTTTGGTTTATAACACAAACAAAATTGTTACATTCTGAATGGGTTGTAAGTACCTGATTCTTTGCCTTTTTACTCATCCCTGCTAAAATAAAAAAACTGGAAAAAAATCCGCAAATCCATTTGCTAACCAGCTGCACCTCTGTACTGAACAGATAACAACCTGTGCAAGCCAGGCTTTGCAGTGAATCGGTGCTGATAGGCCTGAATCTCATAGCTTTTTTAAAATGCTAATGACAAGAAACATTTCCGAAGCCAAAACGCTCTTGTAGATCTGTCTCCTTCTATTATGACTGATATTTGCTTGTAAGTACATAGAACACTTGTTCACTGTGCCTTATCTGCTATGGTGCAGCATGCTGACCTACATACCATTCAGTACAATATGATGCACAAACATCGTCTATATAATTTTTCATTTTCGACTTAAAAACAGTAGAGGCAAAATGGGATTGCTGCAAATCTAACAAAGAGATGGCATTATTTCCAAATAAAAATGTGCATTTTTCCCAAAGAATTTATTTGTCTAGCAGCATGAAGTTCATACATAGCAATGCTTAAAAAGAGTGTTGAATAGCGATTAGGAAGGAAGGACTTAGGAAGAACAAACCACAGCTTTTCTACTTACACAGAATAATTAAGTTTAACTTGCTTCTTGTCACAATTAAAAGTTCATCCTTTTTTGAACCATGTTTTTGCAGTGTCACTAAATGCTGCTGGTAGAAGAATGCTGAAATAAGTATGATCATGACAATAAAGAAGAAGGCTAGGAAAAGCTGTGGTAGCTAAGGGAGCTGAAATGATAGTCTATTACCTGCCATTATATATATTAAAAAAAAGAGTATGCACAGGCAGAACTGCACTTCTATTTATTATTTCTACTGAGATGCCAGCTCTTTTGCATGAGCCTAACCTTTAGAACAAGTAAAATAATGAATATGTCCAGTATTACTGTAAATAAACAGAGGTCCACACACTATCTTACATTTTTTAAACAATTGCAATAGGCTAAGTGATCCTATGATTCCACTTAACCAGTGGCTGCTCCATCACAACTATGCAGGCACTGTGCCAGCATAATACTGTATAGTTGCAATCCTATGCACTCCCAGCAGTGAAACAATCCCAGCAGAAACAAGAGGTGACATCAGTTCTCCTCCTCCAATAGCATCATTGGCAAGTCTGCCACCACCACCACAAGATTTGACATTATCAATGCCTCTAGAGCAGCCTTCCTCAAACTGGTGCCCTCCAAATGTTTTAGACTACAATTCCCATCAGCACAGCACAGCTGATGGGAGCTGCGGTCCAAAACATCTGGAGCACAGCAGGTTGGGGAAGGCTGCTCTAGAGCATGCATACATGGAAGGCATGAATCAATATGTGGCAATGGCAGGAACGTTGTGATGACCTCACTGAAGTCATTGCACACATCCTCTCACGTACAGTGCCTGAGTGCATTGCCCAGAGGCAGGGGTGCCAACAGGATTTACTCGGCCTGGTACACTGTATGTAGATAGGGCCACCTACATTCCCATCCACCACCACTCATCTCCCCGCAATTGATTGGCACGAACCACTGCTTCTGAACCTATATTGCCAACATGAACAGTTATTTTGAATCCACTGTCTTGATTTAAGATGTATTTAACAAATTTTTCACCTGCCTTTCAGAGTTCTTGCCCTCATAAGCATTTTGCTTCAAAAACCATAATCATATAATTATTAAATAACATTTAAACGTTAAAATAACCCTAAAAAACTAGCAGCAGCTTTAAAAAAGACTTGTACAGCTTGAGTGAACCAACTCTCAGCCTAACCTACCTCACCGGATTGTTGCAAAGCAGGGAGGAGGACTAGGAAGAAAAGTGAGGTGCAAACACATCATGTCATATTCACAGACCATGCAGTAAAGGGGAAAAAACATGCACAAAGGCAGCCCTGTTGCTTTAACTGCAACATTCCACACTTCTGATTTTTTTACAGCAAAATACCAACAAAATAGTCTCCCGTGAAATAACAGCAATGACACCTAAGTAAGCCCTCCCTAATTGGTTTAAAAAATAGGATTGGAGAGGAATACAAAGATTTACAACACAATCCTTTGCTATGTCTACTCAAAAGGCCTGATGATTTACAGCACAATCCTAACCTTGTCTCCTCAAAAGTAAGTCCTATTGAATTCAATGGGGTTTACTCCCAGGTATGTGGGATTAGCATTGCAGCTTTACTCCCAGCAAAGTGAGAATAGGGTTAAAGTTTCATATTGGGAAGGTTTCCAAAACATATCCCATATCTCATATGTGGGAAACTTTCCTACAACTGTTGAGGGAGGGAGAGTTGTTAAGCCACTACTGTTTTTCCACATTTTGCAGAGAGGAACACACAGTCACAGCTAGTTGTGGCACTCAGGGTGCTCAATGGGGAGGAATGGATACAGTCCAGGAGGTCCCTGCTCCTGTGCTTACTTGTCTGGAGTGATCTGGAACTAGGTTCTCTTTTTTTTTTCAATTAATTTTTATTCAAATTTTCAAAACCAAAACAATACAAAAAGAAAAAACACAAATCAATAACTAATACAATAAAAAAAGAATTTTTTAAAAAAAATATTGACTTCCGATTTGTCATAGTTCAGCTATAAATCTATAATATATAACAAGCCTGTCTCTTAATAGGTTATAAAATCACCTTCCTCCAGCGGTTATCTTAATTGGTTCCAAATCTCATTAACATCATATCATTTTATTCTTCCACAAAAAGTCAAAGAGAAGTTTCCAATCCTTGAGATATATGTCCATCAAATTTTTTTTTCTAGATAAACATGTCAATTAATCCAACTCATCAAGTCTACTTAAAGTACAATAATTTCAAATCGCTCTTCTTCCATTATCCATATTGGTTCCATCTTCCATCTTCCATATTTATGCACCCAATAATCTTGCTGTCATAGTCATATAATAAGAGTCTGATAGGAATTTCCTTTATCACAGATATTTTCTTGCCATCAATTCCGAACGTATCACTGAAGTATTGTTGCAAAGCCGCATCTCTGTTCCTCTTTTTTACATGATACACTAGCACATCTCTTGAGGATTTTTCCATTGACACAAAACAGGGATTAATTCTGTTAACTTTCTCCATTTCAAGTTCCATCAAATCCTTCCAGTCCAGGAATTTTTTTGAACCGATAATATCTTTATCTCCAATCTCTTCAATTCCTTCAGGGACAGCGCTGAGTTCCAAACCGTAATATTTGTCTCCAGGATCCATCACAGCCAGGAAATCCAAATCTTTTTTCATGTCCATATTTAATCCAATCTCCATAGTTTGAACCTTGCCTTTAATTTCTCTTTCATCCTTTTTTGGTTTTCCAGATCTATCTTTATTCTCCTTTCTCATAGAATCCTGAATTTCTTTCAGCTCCTGTCTCATTTCGTCAAATTCAATTCTCAACGCTTGACTATTATTTCTCAGTTCTTGTTTTATTGAGTTAATCCCATTCATTATTTTCTGAAACATGTCTAAAGATAAAGTCCCTTCTTGTACATCCATGATCTTCTTAATTGTCATTCTTAAAGCCAAAGGAACAAAACTCCTTCAATTTTCAATGTCCCAAGCAAAGAGCAGTTTATTTCTTTATCCAGTTACAAAGGAGTTGATCTTTCAAACCAACTGGCGTACACTCTAGACAGCCCTTATCTCTTATATGCCCAGAAGTGCAAAAACAGCTTTAGTTCACAGCGTCCAAATAACTAGTAGCAGAAGGAATGAGCAGATTCATCAAAAAAAAAGTAGATCAGAAAAAATAGTCCCATACATATATTACACAAAAGTCTTATAAATCAAAAAGATTTTTCCTTTCTCTTCCAATCAGAAACCCCTCATCCGTTGTAATCTTTATAATGCTATTTTCCATGTCAGCTTTTTGCAATTAAAAAAAAAAAAAGATAGGCTATTTTTATTTTCTTCCCCCTTAGTTCCGTGAGTAAAAGAAAAGGAAAGTTTTGGCTCACCCAGGTTTTCTTAATTGCTGTTCCTTTGACAAATCTCTTTAGCTGTATAGATAAGAAAGTGATAAGCGTAGACAGGAGAATGCTTGCCTGTTAGTCCGTCTTTCTTTAAAGAAAAAAAATGGGTCACTTATTCAGCTGAGCTTAGCTAGAAATCCTCGCTCCGTTCGAGCTGCTGGAAGACCTTATTTCACAGACAATTCTGACGAAATCCAGTCTCCAACAATCACAACAAAGCTGTGTGGGAAATCTCACGTTTCTTCCTTATCCGGAAGAAATTATCCCCAGTCAAAAAAGACCCTTCTGACTGGATTTATTACTGAAAAAGTTTCATCCAAGACGGGAGCCCGTCTCAGAGCTGCACAGGCGGAGGGATCCTCCTGGGAAGTCTGGAACTAGGTTCTCTGATGTCTGTTGGACGACAAAGTACTTCTACATATTCTGATAAGGTGTTATTTGTATGTTTGCATGGACTTCCTCCTTTGTTGATAGCCTTGGTGATTTGTTGTTTGTGCAAAGTGCTCACTTTATGTAAGGAGCTCCTCAAAGTTGCCCAGCCCATGGTGGCAAGCAAAAGCACTAAAATCACTCTAAAACATCTTAAAAACAGACTTTAAAACATATTAAAACAAAACATCCTTAAAAACATATTAAAATAAAACATCTTTAAAAACATTTTGTTTAAAAAGCTGTAAAAACATCTTAAAAAGCAATTCCAACACAGACACAGACTGGGATAAGGTCTCTATTTAAAAGGCTTGTTGAAAGAGGAAGGTTTCAGTAGGAGCTCAAAACATAACAGAGATGGCGCCTGACTAATATTTAAGAGAAGGGAATCCCAATGGGTAGGTGCCACTACACTAAAGGTCCCCTTCCTATGTTGTGCGGAATGGATCTCTATGGGTATATAAGAGGTAAGACAATCTTGCAGGTATCCTGGTCCCAAGCTGTATAGGGATTTGTACACCAAAACCAGAAGCTTGAATGTGACCCTGTAGCTAATGGGCAGCCAGTGCAATTCTTTCAGTGGTGGAATGACATGTTGGTGCTGCCACATTTTGCTGTTGTGCTACCACAGTAATCCAGAGTGCATTACAGTAATCCAGCCTGGAGGTTACCAGTGCATGGACAATAATTGTCAGGCTATCCCGGTCCAGAAACAGCCACAGCTGTCTTACCAACTGAACCTGGTAAAAGGCACTCCTAGCCACTGAGGTCACCCTGGCCTCTAGCGACAAAGGTGGATCAAGGAGCACCCCCAGACTACAAACCTGCTATTTCAGAGGGACTACTACCCCATCCAAAGCAGGCAATTAACCAATTATCCAAACTCAGGAACCACCAACCCAGAGCGTTTCCATCTTACTAGGAAGGGGAGGAGGAGGGAAGAAGGGGGAGGGGAGGAGATTGGGTGGGTAAGCACTGGGCAGAGGAGAAGCCCCTTTCCTTTCCAAAAGGAAAACACTGTGAACATAATCACTGTTTTTCTGTATTTCCCCCAACTTTTTATTCTACCACAGGCACATATAGCCTCCCAGCCAAATTTAAACCAAAGCTGTCACTGGTAACATCCGCATCAGACCTTTATTTCATTTTAGACAGTTGTGACTTCTCCCAAAGCATCCTGGGAAGTATAGTTAATGAAGGGTGCTGAGAGTTGCTAGGAGATGCCCTGTTCCCCTCACACAGAGCCTCAATCAGAGTGGCTGACTGTTGAACCACTCTGGCCCCTGGAGCTCTGTCAGGGGAATAGAAGTCTCCTTTCAGCACCCTTCACAAACTACACTTCCCAGGATTCCCTGGGAGAAGCCGTGACTGTCCAAAGTGAAATAAAGGCCTGGCCTGGGTGTGGCCACCTGATTAGCCAAGCCAAACAGCTATGAGTCTGGCTTTTACAACACGGACAGTTGGTTCTTACTGAGAATGCCCGAGCTTATCATTGACTTTAATGTTAAATTTCTTAAATTAATTAATTAATTAATTTAAAAATCAGCTGGGCAATTTTTTAAATTTTAAACTGCAGAAGATGAAGGTCAGAGTATGGGCAAGGTACTCTGTGAACATCACTGATTTTTAATTAATTTCAACAAATTATGAGAACACTGACAGAAAAAAATCCAACAGGGGTCTGGGATTTCCCCCCTCTCATTTTATACTTTGAACTCTTGATTCTCTCTGACTGTTTTGTGTACTGCCATGAAAATTTAGACGACTGCTAAGCAAGCATTTCTGAGTTCAGGACTATAAGTTTTATAAGGTTTTGTTTTGAAATGAGCTTATGGGAAGCATCAGAATGGCATGGGGTATTTTCAATTTAACATTGCAGAATGCGAAAAATCCATGCTGGCTATAGTATACAGCCACTCTTGTGGCTGTATAATTATTGAATGGAGTCCAAACTAAGGACAGCATCCAAAGCTGTTTGTCGGCCAATGAAAGGAATTAGTCAGCAGAATGAGGGAAGAAGGCAATTTTCAGCAATTCCTCTTCTCTCCTGCAGCCCCTAAATCTGGTGTGGAGGGTCCCACAACACTCTGGAGCAGATTTGGGGAGGAAGGGTTGTGCAGAAGAAGGGGGAATTGCTGAAAATTGCCTCCTTATCCCATTCTGCTGATTGATTCCTTCCATCAATAAATAAACAACATCGGGAACCACCCTTAGTTACATTTAGTTCCCAGTGAAATCAAAGAGACTTACATTAATTCATTACTAACTTGTTCCCTTGAGTTCAATTGGACCTAAGTGCAGCCAGCTTAGCATGGATCTAACTTGTTACTGAAAAATCTAGGTGCTGTACAAAAATTCAAAATTAGACCCTTTCTAAAGGCCTACCATCTCATATTACAAGGAAAGAATGAGAAAAGGGAACCAAGGTGTGAGGGGAAATGATTGAGAGCCAAGGAAACAAATGGCCCTTGCAGTGCTACTTAATAAGACTAAGAAAGAATGAGAAGACAATCATTAATATTTGTATTATTGTTAAAATGTCTGTATCACCCTTTCTCCCAAAGGAGCTCAGGGTAGCAAACAACAATGTAGTGAAAAGCATTTCAGAGATACGGGGCAGCAAGTGGAAAACCGCAGGCCCTCAAAACCTTGAACCTCAGAGTCGGAATTACTGAAACACAGCAGACTTTCAGCAGTCTTTATTCCAGGAGTTCTACTTAATTCAGACAGATAATAACAAACTATTAAGCATTTTGGCCATGATCCACTGAGGCAGCCCTGTGCATGTGGTTTCTTAATTGCCATCTCTCAGAAGGAGCCTCAGGCACTCGTGGAGCTCCCTCTGCCCTAATTATCTTTAGAACACAGCCCGTTAACATGATTTGTATTATTTATTACATTTCTATCACACCTTCTTCCGGGAAGCACAGCATGGAGTTCATGGTTCCTTACTCTCTCTACTTTATCATCACAAGTTCCTTACAAGATATGCTAGGCTGAGAGAGAGTGACTGGCCACAAGGTCACTCAGCGAACTTCATGACTGAATTAAGATATGAACCCTGGTCTCCTGAGTGCCTTCGTCCTGGTCCAAAATTCTGACCACCACATCACACTGGCTCTTAGAAAAGGATAAACATGTATATCCTGCTTTCCTCCACCCCCAAGGAGCTCAAGGCAGTGTACTTACTTCTCTCTTTCTCTCCCTCAATCAAATCTGTGAGGAAGGATAGGCTAAGAGATGGTGGCAGGCTGAAGGTGTGTGTGTGCGTTACTGTTGGGTGAATGATTGTATGATTGCTTGTCTGGGTGAGTTTGTGTATTTTTAACATGTGCCTGGGAGAAAAGATTCCATCCTTCGTGGGGGGGCTTTTGGGGGCCCCAATTAACGTAGTGACGGGTAATGGGAGGTATGGCGTTAGGAGGAGAACAGGCCAGGTAAGGGGAACTCGTCCCAGACAAATTGTGTCTGTGCCTTGTTCCGGTTCTCCTCATACCCACAGGTTTGTTGGTTGTCCTATCAGCCAGCTCTCGGATCTCCAAGTGCTGCTTTTGAATGCCAGGTCGGTACATAATAAAACCTCACTTGTCCATGATTTAATTCTGGAGGAGGGTGCCGACCTGGCATGTATAACCGAAACCTGGGTGGCTGATCAGGGAGGAGTTGCTCTTTCCCAGCTTTGTCCACCCGGGTATTTGGTTCAGCACTGTGGTAGATCTGAGGGCCGGGGACGGGGGGTCACTGTGGTCTATAGGAGTTCTTTCCCTCTCACCAGGCACCCTGTCCAGACGGCGACTGGTCTGGAATGTCTCCACCTTGTATTGGGCCAGGGAGACAGACTAGGAATACTGTTGGTGTACCGTCCACCTTGCTGCCCAACAGCTTCCTTAGCTGAGCTGACAGAGATAGTCTCGGAGGTGCTCTTGAGATCCCCTGGACTTTTGGTACTGGGGGATTTCAACGTCCATGCCGAGGCTGTCTTATCTGGCGCAGCTCAGGACTTCATTGCCTCCATGACAACAATGGGGCTGTCTCAATTTTCTACCGGCCCAACGCATGTGTCGGGACATACTCTTGATTTGATCTTCGCCACTGGACATGGAGATGGTGATCTGGCGGTGGGGTGTTTTTCATCTACCCCATTGTCATGGACAGATCACCGCTTGCTGAGATTTAGACTTACAGCGGCTCTTTCCCTCTGCAAAGGTGGAGGATCTATTAAGTTGATCCGCTCCTGGAGCCGGATGGATCCCGTAGGTTTTCAGAGGGCTCTGGGAGATTTTCCGGCTGATAGGACTGGTGCTCCTATCGAGGCCCTGGTCGCACTGTGGAATACGGAAATGACCCGGGCTATTGACACGATCGCTCCCGTGCGCCCCCTCCGCTGTAGAGCTCATACAGCTCTGTGGTATACCCCGGAGCTGAGAGCGATGAAACATGAGAGGAGGAGGCTGGAGTGCAGATGGAGGAAAACTCCCAGTGGATACAATCATGCCTTGGTAAGTGCCACCAATAAGTTGTATACAAAAGCGGTAAGGACAGCAAAGAAGCTTTATTTTGCTGCCTCTATTAGATCATCCCTATGCCGCCCAGCGGAGCTTTTTAAAGTCGTGCGTGGGCTTTTACACTCTGGCCCCCACGATACTACGGAAATATCGGAAGCCCGCTGCAACGAAATTGCTGGACACTTTCAAGATAAGATCGCATGTATCCGCAGGGATCTTGACTCCGATGTTGCGACAGATGAATCCATTGAAGTGTCCGGAGCACGGCCTTGTCCTTCATTATTGGATGAGTTTCAGTTGGTGCAGCTCGAGGAAGTGGACAAGGTGCTTGGAATGGTTCGGGCAACCACATCTGTTCTGGATCCTTGCCCATCTTGGCTAGTGAAAGCTAGCAGGGCTGGGACCACCGGTTGGGCCAAGGAAGTGGTTAATGCCTCCTTGAGGGAGGGAGTAGTCCCTGGTAGCCTCAAGGAGGCAGTAGTGAGACCTCTTTTAAAGAAACCCTCCTTGGACCCAGATAACTTGAACAACTATAGACCGGTGGCGAATGTCCCTTTTTTGGGCAAGGTTTTGGAACGGGTGGTTGCCAGCCAGCTCCAGGCGCTCTTGGATGAAACCGATTATCTGGATCCGTTTCAATCCGGTTTTAGGCCCGGTTTTGGCACCGAAACAGCCTTGGTCGCCCTGTATGATGACCTTTGTCAGGAGAGGGACAGGGGGAGTGTGACTCTGTTGATTCTCCTTGATCTCTCAGCGGCGTTTGATACCATCGACCATGGTATCCTTCTGGGGAGACTCGCGGAGTTGGGTGTCGGGGGCACTGCTTGGCAGTGGTTCCGCACCTACTTCGCGGACCGTCACCAGAAGGTAGTGCTTGGGGAACATCACTCGACACCATGGACTCTCCATTGTGGAGTCCTTCAGGGGTCGGTCTTGTCCCCCATGCTTTTCAACATCTACATGCAGCCGCTGGGTGTGGTCATCAGGAGTTTTGGAGTGCGTTGCCATCAATATGCTGATGACATGCAGCTCTATTTCTCCTTTTCATCTTCTTCAGGTGAGTCTGTTGATGTGCTGAACCGTTGCCTGACCGCGATAATGGACTGGATGAGAGCTAATAAACTGAGACTCAATCCAGACAAGACCGAGACACTGCTGGTGAACACCTTCCCTGCTCAGATGGTGGATGTTCACCCTGTTCTGGATGGGGTTACACTCCCCCTGAAAGAACAGGTATGTAGTTTGGGGGTTCTTTTCGATTCTTCCTTGTCTCTCGAGGCCCAAGTGGCCTCGGTGGCATGGAATGCATTTTACCATCTTCGTCTGGTAGCCCAACTACGCCCCTATCTGGACAGGGACGACCTCGCCTCCATTGTTCATGCTCTGGTAACTTCAAGATTGGATTACTGTAATGCGCTCTACGTAGGGCTGCCCTTGAAGACAGTTCGGAAGCTTCAGCTGGTGCAGAACGCGGCTGCCAGACTATTGACGAGGACCAGTCGGTCTTCGCATATAACACCTATTCTGGCGCGTCTGCACTGGCTCCTTATTTGCTTCCGGGCGAGATTCAAGGTGCTGGTTTTGACCTATAAAGCCTTACACGGCGTGGGACCTCAATACCTTGTGGAACGCCTCTCTCGCTATGAACCTACCCTTTCACTTCGTTCAGAATCTAAGGCCCTCCTCCGGGTACCAGCTCATCGGGAAGCCCGGAGGGTGGTTACTAGATCTAGGGCCTTTTCTGTGGTGGCCCCTGAGTTGTGGAACAGCCTCCCCGAAGAGGTACGCCTGGCGCCTACACTTCTATCTTTCCGGCGCCAAGTAAAGACCTTTTTATGCTCCCAGGCATTTTAATCTTTTAATTTTCTTAATCTTTCTACTTTTAACATGTATCCTTCTTAATTTGTGTTGTATTTCGTTTTTGTTGTGCTTTCTGTTGTTTGTTTGTACATGTTTTTGTGATTTTTTACTATGATATATTGTATTTTATCTTGTTTGTTCACCGCCCTGAGAGCTATTCTGCTAAGGGCGGTATATAAATTGAAATAATAAATAATAATAAAATAAGGTCATCCAATTTGAATTTCATGGCTTTGGATTTGAACCTGTATCTAGATCAGCCACGCAGGGCCTTCTCTCAGTACCACCAACGAAAACAGCTAGGTTGGTGGGAACTAGGGAGAGGGCATTTTCAGTGGCGGCCCCCACTCTCTGGAACTCCCTCCCGTTCAATCTTCGACATGCCCCTTCCCTGGATGCATTCCGCCGAGCATTAAAAACCTGGCTCTTTGGACAGGCCTTCGGGACCTCCGGGGTGGGCTAAGCTTTTATCACTATTACTGAATGCCCGTTGTTTACATACTGTTTTATGCTGTAATTTAATCCTTTATTGTCAACTGTATTGTATTGCTATGTATTTTAAATTGTATTTTAAATTGTATTTTACTGGAGTTTAATTGTGTACGTCGCCTAGAGTGGCCTTGGCCAGATAGGCGACACAAAAATTAAATTATTATTATTACTATTATTATTATTATATATCTACCTGGTACTGCTTTGACATGTTAATCAAAACATCAGACTGGATTGCTCTCACATACCAAAATAAGATAATGTGGCCAAAATTATGTAAAAAATGTATTTAACAAATACAAATTATCCAACAAAGGGGCATCAGCAGAACTGGAGACGTGATAGTAGCCTAAGACCCCTGGGAATTGAGGTTTGCTGGTCATCAGGCTTTTTTTCTTGTACCAAGTTAGGCTCCAAGCCATAGAAGCTTTTCCCTGGTTCCTTACCCTTGGCTTCAGTAGTATAGTGTCACATACCCCAGCAGCACATAATCCTCACCATTCCTCCCCAGCCTCATGTGGGCCATCACGTCTCTTGTCATCCCAGGCATCCTGCAGCCACCATGTGCACTGATGGTTTTTTTCTTCTTGTTGTTGAGCTTGCATCATCATCATATTTCATTGCTGTACTGGCTAACAATGCAATCCTGTACACTGGGACTTCAATGGGACTTAACTCGCAGCTACACGCATACAGGATTGCAGCCTAAGAAATCTTTTTCCACGTGCCACATTTTCCCTTGGGATTCTACATTAGGCATTCATGCAATGAACCGTGTTTGTTCCTGTCTGTCAATTATGTTTTCATACATTTCCCCACACTGCTTTCTATGCTGACAGAAATCCAAACACACACACCCATGCTCTTAGACACCAACTTCATTCCCTCTTCATCTTTAAAACACAACTCAAAAGCTCACATCTCCCACAAAGCCTTTCTTGGATAACTGTATTGTCTCCATTGGGTCACCAGACGGCTTTCATTTGAGCTAGCATGCTAACAGTGGACTGCATGTGGAGGCAGCAAGCACTTTGCATGTAGAAAAGTGCTGTACGAACAATTAATAATTATTTGCCACTTGGTAATCACAGTGTTGGTGCTAGTAAAAATGATCTGGACTACTTATCGTTCAAAACGGTTTGTTTGTTTTTAATCTATATTTTGAAGGCCTAGCCCTCGGGTTAATGATAGATTTTACTTCAAGGCTGTTATAATGACATCCCGTACTTCCACTTATATTAACTGTACACTGTTAATCGCAATAGAGGATTTTACACCCACATATAGCATGATTGGCTGAGGTTTCTAATGGTTTGTGTGTATACCGTTTCCAGGAGAAGCATGTCATTAGCACTATTTTCGGGAGTTACCATGCATAACAATCTGATGTTGGATAAAAAATAATGTGAATAGGATTAACAATAACAATATGAAAGGTACAGAATCTCTACAGTGCAGAAGTTTGTATTCCAAGCAGTTTTTTTTTGTAGTAGTTAACATAGGACATATGCGTAATTACCTGGACATGAACATGCCTACCAGTAGGAAGAATGACATCTCAAGTTTTTGTGTTAGATTGATATCAGAACAAAGAGCTGCATATTGGATATTTTTTGTAGGAAAAGGGCACAATTCATTCCTGCCCTGCATAGAATCTGCCCCTTGTGGGAATCTGCCCATCATTTAAGATCAGCTGTTGCAGCCCTCTTGTGTGTGCCATTGCCTTGCAGCATAAGGTTGGTGGCAATGTGCAAGAGGGATTTCTTTGCAGTGATGCCCCATATGTGCAGTCCTCTACCCAAGAGGAAAGCATTCATTTTTAAACAAGCTTTGATTTTGTTGTTGCTTGTCATATTGATTGTGAGTGCTCCTCTTTGTGTTGTCGCTTTTTGTTGCTGTTTTTGCCTCCCACATTTGGGATTCAAGCATATACTGTAAATTTAGGTATTTGCAAATGATGTGGATTAAAGCTCTCTGTCACCCTTGCACAGCAAATCCACTTTTAAAAAATATGATTTCTTTTGCAGTTAGGAAAGTGACAAGGAAATGCACTGAAAAGTGTGGGATGAACAAATGATTAATGGCAAGCAAAGGATGAATGCTCATTGTCAAATCACGATGAATGTTCAATAAAGACTGACATAATCTAACCTTCAGGTAAGCTTTGTGCAAGCAAATCAGGACAAATACTCAATAAACAGGTAGTCTAGAAGAGTCCTTTAACTTCATCATTTGTGTTTTAATGGTTCGATCATTGTTGTTTTTAAGTTTTATATTTGTAAGCCACTTTGTGGAGGGGGAAAGTGGGATATATATATATATATATATATATAATAGAAGTGGAAATACAGAATGCCATTATAACAGCATTAAATTAAAATCTGTGATTAATCTGAGGAACTTCAAAAAGTTGTATGCAGCCAAATAAACCTATGATGAAGATGTAGACTCAAATCCTGTGAAGTCACTGGGTGGCTTTATCTTTCAGCTTCTGTGTTCCATCTGCAAAATCAAAATGTTTATGTACAACTTGACTGAAACACTGTGAACGTGAACTGTCTGAAAAATGTAAAGTCAGTCTGATTCCCCTTCATAACCTTTATTAATATGTCCAGTGCAGGAGTACATCCCCTGGCAACTCAGTTCTCCTTTTGGAAAGATTCTATTAGATGACTCTACATTACGTTGTCTTAGAGATGCCCCTTTGTCATTTCAGCCTCGCCCTCCTATGTCCTCCTTTCTTCCCTGTGTTTCACAGCATATTTCTTATCTCCATCGTTGTACCTTGTATTTGTTGATGTTTATTGTTTTTTCTCACTATTGTTAAAACTCTAATACTACTAAACAAAATGTTAAGTGTTCTATAGATTGAAATCATGTCACTCTTGTTAACCTAACAATACATAAGGAGAAAAAACACCTTCTTCAGGATCAACCACTTGAGGACCTAGCTTTATTATAAGCAACAGTCAAGTGAATTTGTGATATAAGGCTACAACTCTGTTCATGTACAACTGGTTCATGCACACATGTATATCACTTGATCACTAACAATGGATTAATCACAGCTGAATGACCAATCTGGCTCCACTGAAGGCTCTTCATAGTTTATCATAATGCAGACTTCCCCAACCTGGTGCCCTCCAGATGTTTTAGATTACAATTCCCATCAGCCCCAGAATATCTGGAGGGCACCATAGTGGCATGACAGCTGCTTCCTTGGGGATTTTCCCCATATACTTGCAAATAATACATTTGATCATGTGTACAAAGTCAGGGCAGCTCAAGGTTTTAGGAGGCCCTGGGCTTACCTGGCCTTGGCAGCAGTGAGGAGCAGCAGCAGTACTACAATCAGTCTGGCGGTTTGGAGTCACCAAAATGCTCCTGACATAGCATTGCTCCAGGGTCCTGGGGAAAATATAAACAGTGTCTTCAAGCCACCAGGAGCCACTGGGCAGCAGGTTTGAGGAGACAGGCATCAGTGCATTAGAAGGCCCTGCTGGACACTAAAGCCCAGCAGCTGCCTAAGGATGCTACATGCTGACACATCACAAGAAGCATTCCCACCTGATCATTGCATTCTGTTTCAACTGGTGAGCTATGCTTTTGGCCCTACTCACATGTTTCTTGGCTTTCAAATCTTACTGTGGTGGCACAGGAACAAGCCAAAGAGAAGTACCTCCCACACTACATTCAAAGGATATGAGCCAGAGAAGCAAGCTATGATGGCATTCATTGTGTGAAATTACTGCTCTGTAAGTTGCACGGGGAGAGGTATCTTGAACCAGGAACTCTGGCAATGGGACCCAGATGCCTTATTTTCTGCAGCACCATGGCAGCTCAGCAGAGGGATTTATCTGCCTGATCTCTGTTGTGTTGCAGAACCACCCACGGAGTGGCCAGAGATGGTACTGCTGCCCTTCAGCCCAGCTGGAGCAGGTGCCCTGAGGAACTAATTGGAAGCTGACTGGATCTATACAACTGTTGCTCCAGGCTTGCTTCTTTAGCTTGAGCAACAGATCCCTGAGATACGCTGCTGAACTGTCTTGTCTAGCCTTGCTTCACTTCCTTACCTGTCTGGTCTGAACCTGACCACCATGCCATCTTTGTCATGACCCCAGGGTTGCCATACTCAGGGAAAACATAGTTTCCAAGGAAGAGGAAGAGAAGGGAAGTATTTCCCTTCAGTGCAAAAAATAGACAATCCTACTTCCTGTAAGGCCTCGGAACATGAGGAACTCCAGAGCTCACCCTATTGCCACCTCCTTAGCCTGTGACAGTCGCATAGCCATCATCCTAAAATTCTGAAAACTCCACCCCAGAAATCAAAGTTGAGCCATGATCCCCTCAACACAGCCAGAGAGAACAATTACAAAACAGGGCAAGGCTTTCCCCAGTGGGGCTGAATCTAGCCACCTAGACTTAGAGTTACAGCTATGTAAAACCTCGGTGAACTTCAGATCACTGCTGAAGCAACTTCTGAGCTCTGTTTGTGTGTTAATAGCAACCCCTTGAGCTGTCCAAAGTCTTGATAATGGCAAAACTCCTATTTGGCTGCTTGTGCCAGAACTCCTGACTCTCTCTCTCTCTCTCTCTCTCTCACACACACACACACACACACACACACACACACGATCCTTGTGTGCTCATTCTGGAACCCGAACACATCTTCCCCCTCTGGACCTTGGATACATCTGCTTGCAACAGAAGCAGATCCTCAGGCCAACCCTGAACCCCACCGCATAGAACCCCACTAAGTTGACCATGTTGATTCATCTGTGCTACTTCATTCATACATGTGAATCATCATTTGATTCTATAGTCAATGAATAATGACTGACTCTCCAAACTGAGGGGCCTGTGGGCACCCTCCTCTGTTAGTAGGTGGCCTCTAGATCCTGGCAGGCTTGCCTGGTTGCAGGCAGTGGCAGCATTTCAAGTGTCTGGATCTAGCTACTATTTTAATTTCCCACAATGCCCCCATTGTTACAGGGCATTGTAGGAAATTAAAATGGCAGCTTAGATAATGAGAAAAATTAAAGAGGGCCCCAAGACAAGTCATGGGCCCTGCTAAAATGCCAGCAATTTTTCATAATGATTTTGTGAGTGGTTTTGCCACTACAATGATTAGAACAACATCCTTGAACAACATATCTGAGTTGTAATGTGTTAATTGGGCTACTGCCAAAACAACATAGCATAGCATAACCCTACAGGAAAAGTATGTGAGTTATCAGACAAAAATGACTGCATCTCCCATAAATTCATAGGTCCCAATGTCTATGGATCAAATACTTATGCCTGCCAGCTATGTGAGGTCAGATATGACCTATGCAAATCCATAGTATAGCTGAAGCCCAAAGGTATTCTGACTGTTGGAAAATAAGCTTCTACTTCATTGGGCTTCCAGTCTTTTAAAAGAGATGCCTATATATAAAACATTCAGCACGATTCCATGTTTTAATAAACGAAAAATTCAACCAGACAATACTAAAAATACAACTTCCTTTGAACCTAGAAGCAGTTTCTGTACGTTTGCAAGCCAAGTGGAATGAAAACATTTAAAATGAAACATATTAATCCTGAAAAGGAAGGCCAAAAGATAGATTTTAAAAATACTGAGCAGTTTTTCCTTCTTATAACTTTCTAATAAATATTTGGAAGGGAGAGGTATGTTGATCTCTTTTCACCTCATTCCAGGTGCATTTTTTTTCAGGTAGGCAGTAGAGCTCGTTATATTTAGCTTTGAAGACTCACCACAACACACAGCAATACTGTTATATATTCTAAAGGCTTCTTTGAAATTGAAAGTTTATTAATGAAAAAGAGGAAATAAATTCACAGATTTTATTTAATTGGGATGTACTGTGAATAAGGAGAAGTACACCAAAATCACTGTGCAGAAAATAGTGGGATAAAACTAAATTTGAGGGGAAAAGAAGAATATACCCACCTTACTGCTCAATTCATGATGCTGAAACCCACATTTTGGAATTTAAGCTGGCTTGAAGTCAATGTTTAAATTAAATGCAAGCACATTGTCTAAATTAGCCAGTAGACAAGACTGTGTGGATCAACTAATATTTGTGAGTAAACACAAGAAACATTCAATATAAACTAAATTTCACTCATGCCATAAAGAAAGTCCCACTTCTCAACTTTATCCTTCCTGACACCATCCTGTAACTCCATGTTACCCGTCTGTACTCTTCCCTTGTGGCCTGGCCTTCCTTCCACTTCCTTTATGTGTCCTTTTTTTGTTTTCAGGTCATCTCTACGTTTTCTGTGAAGCCACATTGGCTTCTTCTGCTGTTTCCCCCCTTTTTTTCCTTGACCGATGCCATTATGCCTTTAGAATTTCCTTTTTTAGAAACACACCTTGGACTTTTCTCATTAGCGTTGCTTGCCGTGGAACCTCACTTACCATTGTTCTGAGTTTATTAAAATCTGCCTTCCTGAAGTCCAGGGTACGCATATGGCTACTCTCAGCTTTTGCTTCCTTTAAAATAAAAAACTCAAGTATAATGTGGTCACTTTCCCCCAGAGGTCCCACAACTGCCACTTCATCCACCAAGTCATCTCTATTGGTTACAATCAAAAGTCAAGGATAGTTGATCCTCTAGTTGCTTCCTCCACTTTCTGTAGGAGAAAGTTATCACCAAAACAAGTCAGGAATTTCTTGGTTGGGCATTTGGCAGAATTTATCTCCCAACAGATATTGAGGTAATTGAAGTCCCTCATTACTACTATATCATGCCTCCTTGAAACATTAGCAATTTGCTTTTCAAAGGTTTCATCCTCGTCTTCTCCTTGATTAAGTGTTCAGTAGTAGACTCCAACTGCCATGTTCCTTTTTTCCTTGTCCCATTTAATTTCAACCAGATACTCTTGGTGGAGTTACCAATATATTTAACATAAAATGCGACTCCACCTCCCTTCCTATTTCTTCTGTTCATTTTGAACAAGTTATATCCTTCAACTGCTGTATTCCAGTCATGGGAGCCATCCCACCAAATTTCAGTTATACCTATGACGTTGTATTTACCC
The DNA here is from genome assembly GCF_030035675.1 of Rhineura floridana. Lineage (NCBI taxonomy): Eukaryota > Metazoa > Chordata > Lepidosauria > Squamata > Rhineuridae > Rhineura > Rhineura floridana. Next base: position 34,751,508 of record NC_084489.1, read on the forward strand.
TTCTGTGTTAAGAGTTCAAGGTCGTCCTGTTTGTTTTGCATACTCTGGGCATTAGTATACAGACACTGGAGACCATGTGAGTTACAGCCTGGCTTTTCCCCTACATTTTCATGAAGTCTATTACTGGGCCCCATTAGAGCCATTCCCTCAGTTCCTCTTGCCGTGCACAAGCCTTTGTTAGACGTTAGACGTTACTGCAAAGTTTACATCTCCCTCCCCCTTAGAATTCAGTTTAAAGCTGTCCTGATGAAGTTCAGAAGGGCAGAACCTGGATTCTCAGCTTGGGGTCTAAGGCTGCAATCCAATACATGTCTGCTCAGAAGTAAGCTCCATTAGGTTCAATGGGACTTACTCCCAGGTAAGTGTGTACTGGATTGCAGCCTAAGAGGCCATTGATCAGGCCTATGTGTCTAAGGGTGAGTCAATAGCTCAAAATGTTTCTCAAGTTAGCTCTGAAATGTATTAGATTTTCAGACTTCAATACTGGTCATCTGCCGTTAGTTGGGTAGGTCAAATAATGGACATATGGTAACCCAGGCAGAGTACTTGTTGGTGTGTGGGTGATACTTTGAAAGGTAACTCCAATATAGATACCTATGCCAAACAAACAAACAAAAAACAGGGCCTGATCTGAACCCTAGTCAGAATCGGAAGGCCAGAGAGAAACTGATAGATTTCTTACTTCATTTTACTGGTTAAAAAATGTGTACCTTTTGATCCCATCATGTGACCTGATCCAACAATTCAATTCCATGGGTGTATGTAGATAAAGGTATATGTTTTGATATAGATATATCCATATATTCCAACATGAACACCACTTTGTTTAACAAATTACAGCCATACTCTTCCACTCTGGCCTGTGCTTTCTGGGAGAATCTCTGTTTCTTAAGTAAAAAGCACCTTGTAGAACAAGGATGAGAGCCAGTGTGGCGTAGTGGTTAGAGTGTTGGACTACGACCTGGGAGACCAGGGTTCGAATCCCCACACAGCCATGAAGCTCACTGGGTGACCTTGGGCCAGTCACTGCCTCTCAGCCTCAGAAGAAGGCAATGGTAAACCCCCTCTGAATACCGCTTACCACGAAAACCCTATTCATAGGGTCACCATAAGTCGGAATCGACATGAAGACAAATAAAAAAAAAGAACAAGGATAGCCAATATGATGCCCTCTAGAGGTTGTTGGACTACAACTCCCATCATCCTTGACCATTAACCATGCTGGCTGAGGATGATGAGAGTTGTAGTCTAACAACCTCTGGAGGGCACCACACTAGCTACCCATTCTAGAATATATTCCAGTAAACATTTAGAACTCTGGTATAAATGGATGCACTCAGAGCTATCTACTCCACTGAGGTTGACAAACCCAGCCATACAAAGGCGAAGGATACACTAGAGCAGACATAGACCTCTGGATTAGGGGCAACATAGATTATTTGATCAACTGACCAATTAGTCGGTTCCTAGATATGTATATACAAGTGCTTTGCGTATTGAATACCAATTTAACTCCTGATTTCCCCAAAGGAAGTGTAATATGTGCAGCAAAACTAAGAGAAGATATGTGTCAATGGAAGGATCCAAAGAAGACAGAAATCAGTCAAAAATGTCATTTAAATATTTGTTACTGCGTGAATGGGCATTAAAATTCTAAACCTGAGCTCCAGAGGACTTTTAGCATCAATGCAGCATAAACTTTATATAATCAACTTATTAAACAAGAATTCTCTTTCCATAAAAGTTCATCAAATGTATACAACCAGGCAGCTGCCATCAATGAAAATGCGTCTTCAGTTGCTGGACAAAATTGCTGTTAAGGACAATTGTTACTCTTTCATATCTGCAGCAGCAGTTTTTTTCTTTCTTTCTTTTTGCTTTATTTAGTAGTCTTTTGTTTCTGTGTGTATTTCAGAGCCGGCCATTGTGAAAAAAGAGAAGTGTGTGAAGAACCTAATGCATCAAAGTGAGCCCATATAATCTTTTAGACATAGGTCATAGACAAAGGAATTCACAGCAAGACAACCTACACATGAAGGATCACCAATACATATCTGCCTAACCATTTGCTGAAAAGCTCTCGGGAAAGAAATTCTACTACTTCCCTTAGCACCTTGCCCCATTGGTGAAATATTTATATGCATAATAGGTTTTCCTGATATGTATCCTAAATCTACTGTAATATTGTGAGTTTGCCCATCTGATCATTGTGAATAAATGGCCAGGCATTAAACAAAACAAGGTTGGCACTCATTGATACCTGAGGATCTCTTTTCAGTTTTGAGATGTAATGCTCCTCAGTGTTTAGGAAGCTGATGCCCTCCAGCTAGTGGAGGGGGGGTAGAAAAACACTTTGAAGGTGTTTACAGTTTGAATTGAGATTCAAACAGAGAGAGAGCTGCCTGAACCTGGAGTGCCGCTTTGGAGGTGGCTGCACCAGTTGCTTTCTCTGGAAACTTGATGCAGGATTATCAAATGCATTATCTACTGATAGGAATGTACTTGTCTCCACTATGTTCTGCCTGTGTATTTATGAATAAAGCAAATATTGCAAATATATCATCCACAGTTCTCCTGCTCATCCAAATGAAATGAAACTCTGTAGCACTACCCCTGGGATTTCTCACCATTTGGAAGAATGGGAAGTGTGTTATAGTACAGTTTAGACACGGCTTCTGGATCTGTTTGTGTGCATTTTATGTATTACTCTGGTTTTTAGTGCAGCATTTACAACCTGAAGCATGCATATTTCTGTTTGATTTCTTTCCAGAGGCTTTTCTCCTAATCTGAAGAAATTTTTTAAATGCCACACAGAAAAGTATTTCTTCATCTTTCTCTACTCACCTTTCACATGCCCTTCCACTACTTACATCTTTTACAGTATACTTGTCCCTACCAAAAAAAGTTAATAAATGGGCAATATTAGTAAACAGTCTCATCTCTACATATCAATTTAGCACATAAGAGTCTCACATGCCAACGATGAACAGAGATTTTTATTTTGGGAGGCGGCTATGATGCTAACACTATACAGTTCTCTGTGTCTGCATTGGAACAATCAGCTATCATCACAGCATCCATGTATTCTATTTCCAGTGGGCAAAAAGTATACAGATGTATAGTTTGCATTTATGTTCTGTGGGGACACGCTTGAATCTCATTAAAAAATGTCACTCAAGACATCTGGTCAGCTGTCCTAATCCATATTGGGGCTTTTAGACTACTGTTATGCCCCCAATATGCTTTGAGCATTGCCAATATGCTTTCTCACCAGTAGCAGCAGTGTGTCCCCTTTGGTTTCACAGCCCATCCCCAATGTTGGTTTTTATCATGTCACGTACTGAGCAAAATGAAAAACCACATACTGTATCTTGTGTGTCTGGCTAATGATACTGGTAGAACAAACCTTGTGTGATTAGGAACAGGGACGGATTGGCTTAGGGTCTAGTTCATCTTACGGACTGCAAAAAGAATCAGCTGTCACTTGTGCCATACAGCAGATGGACAGTTTGCATCCGATTGACAGTCCAGCGCCAAAGCCTTTAGAAGCTTTGGCAGCCCACTTGCCATCAGGCAGCAGACTTTGATGTCCTGCAGATGGTTGCCTCAGCCATCTTGCATTTGTGTTGTTGTGTGTGGCACTGTTGTGCTGCCACTCCGAACACAGGAATCCTGCCGGTTCTGTCTCAGTGCCTTTGGAATTGCCACAGCACAACTGTACTGAAAAGCCACCAAAGGCACTACAGTTCAGAATCCCTCACCCACTGGTCTGAGTTTCTTGAAATATAGATTTACCACTTGTGTTTTGGAGCAATTTCTTGTTTGTAGTCACATCTAAAATCCTCATAGTGCTTGCCAGAGCCCACCCTCTCTGCAACAAAGCAAAGTTTTATTTTACATGCTTTCCATCTAGAACCCTGACAAATTTGCCTTCCCCTCTTCCTGGTGCACAGTTAACAGGACACTTTTATACATATGCACCAATCCTATTTCTGTGCGAATTCAGCTCACCAATGCAGCTTTCTCTCGATTTGGTTCAAGCCCATTCCAGCTAACAACCCAGAACAAAAGAATTTTCTTCATGGTGGTCAGACTAATCTTGCTTCATGAATAGCCTAGAGTAATCTGTCAGCAGCCATGGCTGGAGCTCTTCCAGAATTGCTCTTTCACATTTGGTAGGGACAGTTAGGATTTCTGACTGGCACTATAAGGAAAGAATTGTGTCAGTGTGCCGCAGGAAAAAAAGGGGGGGCTGCAGTTGTCTCCATAGGTCGGATCAGCCCAGAATTTCCTCCACCCATGCTTTTGCCATCTATTGAATTCCATTAAAAAAAAAAAATCCTGAGAAGGATTTAGAAGCGAGCCTAGAGGTAAGAAAGAAAGAAATTCAATCATATGTGATTTTTTCCGGCGCTCTAAGGTAATGGAAAATATTTGGTGGAAAAAAATATATGTATAAATTGTCAATTAATGCACACCGCTCACAGCCAGCAAACAAGAAAAAAAATTAAACAGTTAATTAGGGGCTTTTTGAATCATTGTTATATATACGATGCATCATTTGCAGGTGCTACAATGGTGAAAGATAACCATTATAATTACCAGTATTCAAAGATTCATATTTTTCCCCATGTAATTGATTTAGGATTATCAGTTTTCTTGTAGTTATACAAAAGGCCTGTCAAGGTGTTTCACACGTGTTTGGCTCATGCGTGTTCCAAAAACAAGTCAAAGTGTTGTTATATTTTCCCAAGCGTAGTTAAAGGTACTCTGGAAAACAGGCCAAGTTTTACCTGGGTTCTTATCTTGATTAAATTACATTACATATTTTTCTCTCTCTTGTTCGTTCTTTATCATAATGTCTCTCTCTCTCTCTTTCCCTCTCTCTTTTTTCTTTGTTAAAATACATCTGTGTTTGTTGACTGCCCCAGATTATATCTAAGTGAGGAGTGGGAGTACTTGCACCTGGTACAGTATGTGTAGCTTAACAATACATATCATTACATTATTTACAGCTCATTTTGTGTTATTCAATAGTAAACTGCACATTAACCCTTTCAGAGCCTGCGTGAAAGTATTCAAGTTCCCCACAAAGGGATCACTCTCTCTCTCTCTCTCTCTCTCTCTCTCTCTCTCTCTTACAGCCCAGAGAAATAAGAAAGAACAAACATCTATCGCTGGGTTCATAAACAGGGCAGTGTGTTCATTACAATCAGGATCACTACCTGAGCTGGCTAATTCCTCTCCCAGGAAATCTGTTCCATAATGATATTCTTTACCATGCCACACTTGTACTTCTGCTGATAACACAGGTTACAAAAGGGACTTGGCACCAGAGTCAATTAATGTACTGGCTCTTTAACCTCCTTTATTGGAGTACATTCCACACCATGGGGACCTAGCTGTTATGTTGCTGGCAGCACAAGGACCCAAGTGATGCAATTTCATGCAGCCTCAGCCTTGTCTGTAGTTCACAGAAATAACACATCATGATCTGGCCTCATTAGGCACTGACTCAGCAGCCTCACTTCCACAGGGCTACACTGCTGTATAGTTAAAAGAGCAAAAAGTGAACATTCGTTTCTCACGCACACAGTCTGCCCAAAGGGACATGTTTTCATTGACTTCCCATGACTGAAGTACTCCACTCACCATGCTGATTTCCTATAATGCAGTCTGAGTTGTATTTTAGCTTTGCAGAGCTAAGGTGGAAGGGAGGGTGGACTCCGCTTCCAATCCTGTGTATTTCCTCTAGAATAATCTATATTTTTAACAGCAAAGTAGAAATTATACATTTGATTTTAAAAAAAAAATCTGAACAATGGGGTGTTTGTTGCATTTATGAACCATTGCATGATTACTTATTTTATCATGTTTCATCAAAGAGAAACGCATTAGAAATGACTTAAAGAAAAGATTTGGCTCATGCAGTGCAGACTTGAGGAAGGTAGGTACAATACCATTCCCAAATGTAAGTGTGACGATGGCAGAACGATGTGCCTGGTCATCATTGTTTGGAGTATCACAAGAGATGGAAAAGGGGAGTGGGAATGAATGAACTGCCGAAAGAAGATGATGATGAAGGGAAACGTCAGTCGGAGGACATACCAAGCATTTCCAAATATTTTGTTAAATATTTGGTATAGTGACTGTCTCCAAAAGTAGCATTATTTTCATTGATATGTAGCTGCAACCCTTCTGACTCCAATTATTTCTAAAACACATGGCTCACCATTGTAAAAAAATTTGCACAGACTGCACAATACAGAGTGTATTAATGGCATAGCAAGAACAGAAAGAGACAAGGAATCCATATGGCTATTCATAACCTTTAAATACTCACCAATATCTGTGTTGCTGAATTAATCAGTCTCACGATTATCAGCAATTTAGCTGCATTTTGTTAGTAATTAGCTTGATAAATTAGCATCTACAATATAAAACTTGACATCTCATTGTTGTCTCCGCTTTATGGTAACTCTGCAAAAAAAATTGCAGCCTACTTGATAATAAAATTATCATTTCTCATATAATATAAATAGATAGAAAAAACAAAGTTTGACATGCTGAATACTAGAGGAAAAACAAGTTCCATTTATATTCACTGGGCAAAATATCAAAGATTAGTAGTTCATAATGCAAACTTCAATAGCATTGTTTTTAAAAAATAATATTAGGATGTTTTCATTGTGGGCTGCCGTGTCTTGTGAGTAAAATATATGCTCAATTAATTCCTCTTCTGTGGAAGAAACTGGCAAACAGACTTTGAGGCAAAGGGACCCCAGAAGTGGTAATTTTTAAATTTTATTTTAATGACTCCTTCTATGCAAACTGGGGCAGTCTAGTAACAGGTGAAAAACTACACATATTCCCACCAAATAAACTCTCTCCAGAATACTTATTTCTGAGACATATCTGTGTAAAGGGTGCTAAGGATTTTTTTTTCCCCAAGCAAATTTCCAAAGGCCTGGGGAGTCATCTTTCGCAGATGAGCATCTGAAGGCACTCCTGATTAAAATTTCTTGACTTCCCAATTAATGGAAATCAGAGTAGGTATCTTCCTCTAAAAATGCTAAAAATATAGTAATTATCCTGTACAGATGTGCTGCTATAAACACAAGACTCCCTGGCATTTTCTTTCAGCCATGATTTCCATTGTAGAAAATTGTACTAATCGAAACATCCCTATTAATCTGAATTTAAGATATTTCCTACAATGTATATTACCTTTCTACTGCTTACAAACCTTCTGCCAGGATTTTTCCCCTCCTCCTTTTTAGGAGGTGCTTTGAGAGGAATATACCATGAGAACAATACACAGCTGCTGCTGTATAGAGATATCTAATTGTCAATATTGTGGAATTTCTACAGCTTATTACTTGCATTCAGTCTAATTCTGGGCAAATTGCCAGTCACTTCAGGGACGTTCAAGTGAGCCATAATACACGTGATACAACATCACAGCTTTAAGATACCCGGCTGTTTTGCCTCTGGCCAGGGAATGTTTGTACCGATGATACCGAGTGGAAGGGAGGGGTCTGACTACAAATAAAATAAAATTTGTATATATTTTTTTCAAGTGGGCTGCATTTCAAGCCCAGATGTTAGTAATGAAAGATTCAATTTAAGGATTTAAATTACAAATAAATAAAGTATGAAACAGATGTGATTTTTAAGGAAGTTCAAATTATCCATGAAGAAAAATATCTCTGTGCATGACAAAGTAATAGGGATTGACTTGAGAGTCTGTTGAAAACAATCTGCTATGCTAGATACACCCTTAGGATAGGATTGGTTTGGAATGGGAAGGACTGGTGGAGCTTGTCATTAAACAAAAATTGTGTTTAATAAAACTTTTATAACCGTGATTAATCCTATGAGGCCCTAAAGGAGTTTTCTGTTTCTGATAAACACATTTTGCTTGTTTGCAATGATAATAATATTTCAAATTGAATGGAATCTGAACAATAAATAAATAAATAAATTGAAGTGTAAAATAAATAAATAAAAGGACTGCTGGTACAATTTATGAAAAATTACATAGCCACAAAGGAAAAAAGGGACCACCCACATGCGGAATCTTAGACTGGATATTTAATGAGTGCAGAAATATATAGGTACTTTTGAGTCTTTCCTACAGTGCAAACAATAGATTCTCCTATAAAAAGAAAAGAAATTATTCAAACAGTTTATGGCCAGAGTCATATACCTGAATCTATCCTGCCAGTGAATCTGTATAATGCAGCAGAATGCAATGGATATTTAAAGTACAGCTGTGAATTTAATTGTATAGGGGACTTCCCAAGCTGCCTGTGCTTTCTTCTTAATATGGGGGGGTCTTCCCAGGGGTGTAGTCATCCAGGGTATCACAGGGTCTTAGACCCTTTACTTTTTTTGGAGCAGGGTCCCAGCAGGGTCCCTTTGTCTCCAGCATCCTACAAGGCAATCTGCATGAAAGGAGAGTGTGTTAGCCACTGAGAAGAGCCTTCTAACACGCTTCCTTGTCCTTCCCTTCTGACTGGAGCCAACAGTGTGAAAGGAGGTGAGTCAGTCACTGAGAAAACTCTTCTCAGTAGTTAATACTGTCCCCTTTCATGCTGATTGGTTCCTAGGGACATCTGTTATTGTGGGAGAAGGCATTAACAAGAATCTCATTCTCAACCCAGCAAGAAAAAAAGGAAGGAAGGGGCGTGGCTGTGAAGGGACCCTGCACTTCTGAATTTGCCACTACACTACTGGATCTTCCACAGGAGGACCATAACTGTTAATAATCCATCCCTGCCAAGAGAATGAAAATCTGCTTTTCAAAGTGGTTTGGAGTAATAGAAAAAGAAAACTTGGGTGCGGGAGATAGGAAATCTACCTGCTTATCCATCCTGCACTTTACTTTGCACCTCACCCCACCCCATGTTGTAGTCAGGAAAAAGGTAGTTCCTGCCACCTCATTATGGTGCCTTTAGAATATAGAGACTAGATCATATCCTACATATCAGCCGGCAGGTAATTGTCCCCAAAGGACCACATAAGCAACATACAGAGATCCATACTAAGATGCCCAGCAAGGTAACCTACTAGTATAGAGTGGGCAGAAATGGTGTGAGATCAGCAGCCATCGATGAAACAAGATGTTTTGCTGCTTGAGGCACAATGTCCGAATGAAGCCCACCATTACCAACCCCCTCCCCAACTTTTTTTAAATAAACTAAATAATTGTGTTTGCTGATTGTCCAAGATACCTCAGATCTGCTCATGCTTTCAGATGGCCCCATAATGAGCCGTAATGCACTATGGATAGCACATCAATGGGGTGAACATCAGCTGTTGCACTGCCTTCTCTCATAGGGATCCATTAGCAGCAGTGCATAGGGATAGGGGAGAAATTTGATTCAGTTTGAATTTAAAGGTAGACCTACCTACCTCCCCCTTTCAAAAACAAAATACATGAACCAAAACACAGCCTTCCTTTGAAATCCACATTTCTCTGAGTTTTGCAATGCACTTCTCCAGCCAAATAATGTGTACAAAAAATTATATACTGGGGCAAAGTGTGCATGCTTAGTAAAACTAACATACAAAATGCTTTGTATTTGGGGAAATTGCAGACAAAAATGTGTATATTAGGAGAAATGCACACTAAAATACTGGTGACCTTTCTTTAGGACTTTTAAAAAAATATGCAAGCAAATGTGGAAATGTGGAGAACTGAGCTTAAGACTAGAAAAGTGAGAGAGAGAAACCAAAAGTGAGTTATTTGCCCACCCCAGCAGTGTATTACCATTTCCCCCTGCCGGCTGTTATGATGATATTGTACAGCAGCATTCTGTACTCTGGGGGGGAGGGGCATGTGTCCTACTTGGACAATCCTCTATTTTGAAGGACTGTCAGAGGAGAATCGTCTGTTTGAAGGTGTCCTCTGTCTGAGGGCTATCTAGTCCAGTTTGAAGATAAGGAAACTTATCTCTATTAGGGAGCAGGAGCCTTTAGGTTGCTCATTGAAAGTTAGCAGCACCTGGTCAGCACATTGAGCAGGCACAGAAGTCACCTGGTGTCTTATAGTGAGATGTATTTTTATTTAAATCATAGTAATTATTTCTAAATTTGCATCTATACATATAAATTACCATGTGTAAATTAAATGCAAATTGGTGTCCTATTTTATTTATTTTATTTTATTTTGGTGATGCAAATCCACGAGCTAGAGGGAGCCCCAGCTGACGAAGCGTCAAGGCGAGTTAAGCAGCAGAGCGAGTTCGGCAGCAGGGCGAGGAGTCCAGGGCCCCCCACTCTGCCCGTCCGTTCCGTAACCTCAACTAAACCGCAGTCTCCAACCCACTGATGTAATAAACCTTAAACAAAACTATGCAGGTAAGAAGCCAGCAGGGGTGTGGGGGATTTCCAGAGTTTCGCACCGCCTGCAGCATGTACGACTATCTGCCTGTTGGACAGAAGTCATGGGTGTGCTCTCGGTGCAATGAGCTCCTGGCTCTCCGGGAACGACTGCATTTCCTTGAGGCCAAGGTGGCGGACCTGGAAAAGCGGAGAGAGGCAGAGAGGTTTGTGGAGGAGGCCTTCAGGGACGTTATAGCTGTGTCCCACTCCAACGATGATAGCTCTCCTGCTACTATGGAGAACGATGGTCTCGGGGAAGGAGAACATCCAGCTGAGGAAGAGGGAAATGATTCCTTAGAAGGGACCCATTCCTTGGGGGATGAGCAGCTATCCTCTCGTGCCGAGGATATATCTCCAGGGGGTGGAGGGATCCTTGTAGTGGGTGATTCGATCATTAGGAACATAGACAGTGGGGTGTGTGATGGGCGTGTAGACCGCAAGGTATTTTGCCTGCCTGGTGCGAAGGTTGCGGATATTGCCCGTCGTTTAGATAGTTTGGTAGACAGTGCTGGGGAGGAGTCAGTGGTCGTGGTGCACGTTGGCACCTACAACATGGGGAAATGCAGCCGTGAGGTCCTGGAAGCAAAATTTAGGTTGCTAGGTAGGATGCTGAAAGCCAGGACCTCCAAGGTGGCTTTCTCTGAAATGCTACCGGTTCCACGCGCAGGACCAGCCAGACAGGCCCAGCTTTGCAGTCTCAATGCGTGGATGAGACGATGGTGTTGGGTGGAAGGCTTTGGATTTGTTAGGCACTAGGGAACATTTTGGGACAAGCCGGGCCTGTACAAAAGGGACGGGCTCCACTTGAACCAGAATGGAACCAGACTGCAGGCACTTAAAATTAAAAAGGTAGCAGAGCAGCTTTTAAACTGACTGAGGGGGGAAACCCGACAGGAGCTGAGGAAGGTCCGGTTCGGAATAAACCTCCCCCCTGGGATAAAAACCAAAGAAATGATGAAATTTTAAAAGGGGTAGGCCTAGAAGTAGGCATTGTGAGAGCAGGGGCACAGGATATAAATTCAGAAGAGCAAAATTACCACAGGCCAAACCACAAGTGCCAAAGTCACTTGAAAAGAGACACTGCTTACAAGTGCCTGTACGCTAATGCTAGGAGCCTCTGAACCAAGATGGGAGAACTGGAGTGCTTGGTCTTAGAGGAGAGCATTGATATAGTGAGCATAACAGAGACCTGGTGGAATGGAGAAAATCAGTGGGATATGGTTATCCCTGGATATAAACTATATCGGAAGGACAGGGAAGGACGTATTGGTGGTGGAGACGCTCTATACGTGAAAGAAGGCATTGAATCCAGCAAGCTCGAAAACCCCAAAGAGGCGGACTCCACAGAATCGTTGTGGGTGGTGATAACATGCCCCAGGAGGGACTTAATACTGGGAACGATCTATCGTCCCCCTGATCAAAATGCTCAGGGAGACCTTGAGATGAGATATGAAATTGAGGAAGCATCCAAACTAGGAAATGTGGTAGTAATGGGTGACTTCAATTACCCGGACATAGACTGGCCGCATATGTGTTCCAGTCATGACAAAGAAGCAAAGTTTCTAGATATTCTAAATGACTATTCCCTAGACCAGTTGGTCATGGAACCGACCAGAGGGACGGCAACCCTGGACTTAATCCTCAGTGGGGACCGGGACCTGGTGCAAGATGTAAGTGTTGTTGAACCGATTGGGAGCAGTGACCACAGTGCTATTAAATTAAACATACATGTAAATGGCCAATTGCCAAGAAAATCCAACACGGTCACATTTGACTTCAAAAGAGGAAACTTCACAAAAATGAGGGGATTGGTAAAAAGAAAGCTGAAAAACAAACTCCAGAGGGTCACATCACTCGAAAATGCTTGGAAGTTGTTTAAAAACACTATATTAGAAGCTCAACTGGAGTGCATACCGCAGATCAGAAAAGGTACTGCCAGGGCCAAGAAGATGCCAGCATGGTTAACGAGCAAAGTCAAGGAAGCTCTTAGAGGCAAAAAGTCTTCCTTCAGAAAATGGAAGTCTTGTCCGAATGAAGAAAATAAAAAAGAACACAAACTCTGGCAAAAGAAATGCAAGAAGACAATAAGGGATGCTAAAAAAGAATTTGAGGAGCACATTGCTAAGAATATAAAAACCAACAACAAAAAAATCTATAAATACATTCAAAGCAGGAGACCATCTAGGGAGGCAATTGGACCCTTGGATGGTAAGGGAGTCAAAGGTGTACTAAAGAACGATAAGGAGATTGCAGAGAAGCTAAATGAATTCTTTGCATCTGTCTTCACAGTGGAAGATATAGGGCAGATCCCTGAACCCGAACTAACATTTGCAGGAAGGGATTCTGAGGAACTGAGACAAATAGTGGTAACAAGAGAGGAAGTTCTAGGCTTAATGGACAATATAAAAACTGACAAATCACCGGGCCCGGATGGCATCCACCCGAGAGTTCTCAAAGAACTCAAATGTGAAATTGCTGATCTGCTAACTAAAATATGTAACTTGTCCCTCAGGTCCTCCTCCGTGCCTGTGAACTGGAAAGTGGCAAATGTAACGCCAATATTCAAAAAGGGATCCAGAGGGGATCCCGGAAATTACAGGCCAGTTAGCTTAACTTCTGTCCCTGGGAAACTGGTAGAAAGTATTATTAAAGCTAGATTAACTAAGCACATAGAAGAACAAGCCTTGGTGAAGCAGAGCCAGCATGGCTTCTGCAAAGGAAAGTCCTGTCTCAGAACCTATTAGAATTCTTTGAGAGTGTCAACAAGCATATAGATAGAGGTGATCCAGTGGACATAGTGTACTTAGACTTTCAAAAAGCGTTTGACAAGGTACCTCACCAAAGGCTTCTGAGGAAGCTTAGCAGTCATGGAATAAGAGGAGAGGTCCTCTTGTGGATAAGGAATTGGTTAAGAAGCAGAAAGCAGAGAGTAGGAATAAACGGACAGTTCTCCCAATGGAGGGCTGTAGAAAGTGGAGTCCCTCAAGGAACGGTATTGGGACCTGTACTTTTCAACTTGTTCATTAATGACCTAGAATTAGGAGTGAGCAGTGAAGTGGCCAAGTTTGCTGACGACACTAAATTGTTCAGGGTTGTTAAAACAAAAAGGGATTGCAAAGAGCTCCAAAAAGACCTCTCCAAACTGAGTAATTGGGCGGGAAAATGGCAAATGCAATTCAATATAAACAAGTGTAAAATTATGCATATTGGAGCAAAAAATCTTAATTTCACATATACGCTCATGGGGTCTGAACTGGCGGTGACCGACCAGGAGAGAGACCTTGGGGTTGTAGTGGACAGCACGATGAAAGTGTCGACCCAGTGTACGGCAGCTGTGAAAAAGGCAAATTCCATGCTAGGGATAATTAGGAAAGGTATTGAAAATAAAACAGCCGATATCATAATGCCATTGTATAAATCTATGGTGCGGCCGCATTTGGAATACTGTGTACAGTTCTGGTCGCCTCATCTCAAAAAGGATATTATAGAGTTGGAAAAGGTTCAGAAGAGGGCAACCAGAATGATCAAGGGGATGGAGCGACTCCCTTACGAGGAAAGGTTGCAGCATTTGGGGCTTTTTAGTTTAGAGAAAAGGCGGGTCAGAGGAGACATGATAGAAGTGTATAAAATTATGCATGGCATTGAGAAAGTGGATAGAGAAAAGTTCTTCTCCCTCTCTCATAATACTAGAACTCGTGGACATTCAAAGAAGCTGAATGTTGGAAGATTCAGGACAGACAAAAGGAAGAACTTCTTTACTCAGCGCATAGTTAAACTATGGAATTTGCTCCCACAAGATGCAGTAATGGCCACCAGCTTGGATGGCTTTAAAAGAAGATTAGACAAATTCATGGAGGACAGGGCTATCAATGGCTACTAGCCATGATGGCTGTGCTGTGCCACCCTAGTCAGAGGCAGCATGCTTCTGAAAACCAGTTGCCGGAAGCCTCAGGAGGGGAGAGTGTTCTTGCACTCGGGTCCTGCTTGCGGGCTTCCCCCAGGCACCTGGTTGCCCACTGTGAGAACAGGATGCTGGACTAGATGGGCCACTGGCCTGATCCAGCAGGCTCTTCTTATGTTCTTATGTTCTTATCCTCTTTTTTGGCAATGTATAACTGGCCATTTTTCCCATTCCACATGGACTCTACATTATTTCCGGTGAAGCACTCCAAGTACACTGTGTGTCATTTGACACAGGCACACTCCCATCAGCTAGATTTAGAATGGGTTTGAGAAAATTGGGCTCAATCCATATCAAGGCCAAATTAACTCATTTAATATTACACACGCCTGATTCAGGCTGGGTCCTGTCCCCTCCCCAAATCCTAGCAAAAGCCCCTCCAAACTGCCCCTGAACCACCCTTCTATATCCCATCCAAAATTATGAGAAGGTACAGAAAAAGCTCATAAGAAAGGCCTCCATTAGGCCAAGACTTAAACGCTCATGTGTAGCATCCAAGGAACTAGCTTTCCCATGATTCCTGATAACTCTGGATGTGGGCTTCCAAGCCCCTGAAAACATCAGGGCCTTCAAGAATTATGGGAAATGTAGTCCCCTTTATATCAGAGGCCATGGCAAATACATTTCCCATAATTCTTGATATCCTGGAATGAATTATTGATGCCTTTGTTTGAACAGAGACATGATGTAGGTTCCTGCCATAATCTGTCTCTGCCACTGCACTACCAAGCAGAACTTGGCAAAGTTACTTTTTTAAAACTACAACTCCCATCAGCCCCAGCCAGTATGACCACTGGATTGGGCTGATGGGAGTTGAAGTTCAAAAAAGTAACATTGCCAAGCTCTGCTACCAAGTTAGATAGAAAAAGGAAGGGCAGCAGAAGAGGCCTTGTAGGGGACTGCAGTCGGCTTCACCCACTACACATTGGCCTTGAACTTCAAAGTGTTTGGGGGCCAATGAATAATGTGGGGGGAAGGGGATGAACCAGAAGAACTTGTGCCTGGATCTCATTTGAATGGTAAACCATACTGTGCTGTGTCAGCCAGAATATCTTTTAGTAGAGACGGGGAGTGGGGTGGGGAGAAGAACATATGCATAATAAAGATGGGTTCTGGAATATGTATGATGGAAAATGCTTTTATAACAGGTGTGTATGTGTAGGGGTGGTAGGCAATGTGCTTCTGCTTCCCATGTAAGTGGCCTCAAGGCAAGAGTATGTGTTTCCTAGTCCTACTTAAACCGTTAACAACAGAATTGTTCATTTTGTGTTCAGTTCATCATATGGATCAGCCTTATCATGTACAGCAGCGATGGAGAACCTGTGGCCCTTCAGATGTTGTTCAACTCGAATCCCCATCAATCCCAGTCAGCATGACCAATGGTCAGGGATGATGAGAGTTGCAATCCAACAATATCTGGAGGGCCAGCAGTTTCTTATCGCTAATGGAGAGAGTCTTCATAGCATTTATTAATGAAAACATTTTTCTCTTGCTTTATCTGTGCACTTGAGTTTATTTACAAAACACAGTAAAACAGCTCCTCCCAAGGGACATAGAGGCAAGGCAGTTCAGGAGAAAGTGGTATATCATGAGTAGCAACAGGGTGGTTTTGTTGGACAGACAGGAGATCAAGCCTAATCTGGAAGCTTTTATGGGGATTAGGGAATACTACACTGTAGCTGACTGCTTTCTTGATGGTACGGCTGATTTCCCTGTGCTGTCGTCCTCTGGTAGAGCTTATGAAGCTGTACAAGTTGTAGCCCTGCCTGACCTCCATCAGTTCCAAGAGCGACAGTAGACTCAAGTCCGGACATCAAAAACTAAAATATCAGCAGCAATCAGAAAGCATCAGCAGGACATATATCAAGCCCTGACATCCATGAGGAATTGCTTCCCATTCTGATATGGCCACCATAAAATACAAAGTGACTCTAACTTTCAAATATCTCTTAGTTGTGCGTGTTGGAAATGGCATTTTTCCTAAATTGTGTTTACAACAGAATCTTGTCTCCTCAGCTTTGTTCTGTGGACGAATTTCTCCCCCCCCCCCAAAAAAAGAAATTCTCAAATGCTAAGAACAAGCCACCAAACCAGAACAGTTTCATCAACATATTGTCATTGCTAAAAGACAAGACCACTCTGTGGACTTTGACAAAATTACAGTACTTGTAAATTTAATTGTATTATTATAACACAATCAACACACTTAAAGAAAGGATGATCGTCCAGGCATTAGTGAATAGGAATTAAGTAATTCATTAGGAATATTAAATGTCCAGGGCACTTGGATGATAGCATAAATGCAAAGTAAATGAAAGGGGTTTGTTATCGTTCAGTCCCTGTTTTGATTATGTAAAGTAGCAGCAGCAGCAGCAGTAGTAGTAGCAGTAGTAATCATAATCATAAATGGAGCATCTTATGACATTGGCTTTCTAGGTTTCACCTGTAGGGATAATGGTAGATAAACTAATTTGACACATCGATTGATAACGTTCAAGTTCATAATTCCTTGGTGCGGAATACAAATGTCAGTAATTCTTGGTTTCAATATGAGGCCATCATTATCAGCCCTGAGGTCTGTAACTCAATTTTTAATCCAAAACAAAGAACTCCTCATTCCCACCCATCACTCATCTAGTTGTTAAGATAGTGGCTGTGGTGCTGTGGGGTGGCAGAAGTAAGAAGAAAACTGGGTTGGGGTCTCTCTCTCTCTCCCCCCCTTCCTCCTGCTGCTTCACAGTGGCAGGGGTAGGGAGTGACAGAGATCAGTCTCTGTGTCCTATGGCAGCATTCAACTTCCAGGACATCTGACATAAGTATAAATATTAGATATCCTGGGAAAATTACAATTCCCAGGGCTCCTGAAATACTGTCATAGCAGCATTCTAGGCACCAGCGGGGAAGGGACAAAGAGAGGTCAAACTACCTAAGCTCCTTCCTGCTGCTGCCATGGAGGAGAATATGCGAAAAGAGAGTCACCCCTCTTCCTCACCCTGCTGCCACTACAGCTGCCACCATGAATGAGAAGAAGAGGAAGACAGAGAAATCTCCCTTCACAGCAGAGCTTGGAAAAGTTACTTTTTTGAACTACAACTCCCATCAGTCCCAGCCAGCTTGGCCACTAGATTGGGCTGATGGGAGTTGTCGTTCAAAAAAGTAACTTTTCCAAGCTCTGCTTCACAGTCATTAGTGAGTGGCAGAAGCTGTTGCACGAACCTCCAGTTTAGGAGGACTGAGGGATTTATGGAGAATAGCAATTATGAGAGGATGTAGAACTCTTGGGTGGGGTGGGGAATAACTTCTCCAAGCTTTCTCTACTCATGTTTATGATTGCTGGACCAAATCCATATCAAGCCTGAAAGAGTTCACCCATTACTACCACATCACTTTTTTCAGGAGACATGAATCTGAATGTTCCTTGAAATCTATGACTATATGTTCTTTTTCTTTCTTTCGCATATATACAGGCACAGACACGCACAGTGCACCATCCCATGCAATGAGCTTCCAACACCATCTCAGAGCAGAACAGGAACATTAATTATTAATCACACAAACAATTGCTTAAAGGAACACTATTTGTTTTAAGGGCCGCTCCCATTTCTGTATTGAAAAATTAAAATGCATACCCTGCTGCAACCTGTCTAAAGCAGCTTGATATTTTACTACTCTGTGATTCTGTATGGGTAGGTACAGACACATGGCTATAGTGCCAAAGGATAGAGTATAGAATATAGAAATCATAGACGTTATAAATTGTACCAGCTAAATCTCAAACACATGAGTGCATCCTGGAAACAAAAATATATATATGTGAATATTCATAATTAATTATTGTAAATGGATGGCAGATCTCAGAAATTGATTTTTCCCCTCATGATCGCTTTTAGGCCTTGCTGTAATATCTTTGCCTCATCTGCACTATACATTTAAACCTATACATACTACTTTAAACAGCCATGGATTCCCCCAAAGAATCCTGGAAACTGTAGTTGGTTAAAGGTGCTGAGAATTGTTAGGAGAGCCCAATTTCCCTCATAGCACTACAGCTCCCAGAGGGGTTTAACAGTTAATCTCTCTTCCCAGTGAACTCTGGGAATTGTATGAGGGGAATTGGGGCCTCCCAACAACTCTTAGCCCCCTTTACAAACTACAGTTCCCAGGATTATTGGGGGAAGCCATGACTGTTTAAAGAGGTATGATTCTGCTTTAAATGTATAGTGCATATGGGGCCCTTGGGTTGGTACTATGTATAAAAGCATACCAAGATAATAGGCATCATGGGAAAATTGTGAGTAAAAGGAGAAAAGCTGATGAGCTCATGTACACACAAAACACTTCTTTAATCCCTTAACCGAGGGATGGCCATCCAGATGTTGATGGACTAGAAGTCCCATCATCCCTAACCATAGGCCATGCTGTCTAGGAATGGTAAAAGTTGGAGTCCAAGAACATCTGGAGGCTACCAAGTTTCCCATCCCTGCCTTAAACCTGGACAGGTTGATCAGAGCGGTTCAGGCACTGGTGAGTTCAAAAGTGGATTATCGCAATGTGCTCTATGTGGAGCTTCCCTTGCAGTTGATCCAGAAACCACTGTTAGCGCAGAATGTGCTGAAGCACACTTGCTGAAGCACCTCTGTTCAGAGTTCGGCACTGGCTGCCAATTTGCTACCAGGCCAGGTTCAAGGTGTTACTATTAGTATATAAAGCCCTTAACAGCTTGGAAACAGTTTATTTGCGGGAATGTTTTACCTCGTATATGCCTACTTGTCTATTCCCATCTACAGAACTGGCACCATTACAGGTGCCACATAATACGCATTCTGCACTTGTAAGAAATCAGTCTTTTAGTGTGGCAGCACCTGCACTTTGCAGCTCCTTGCCTGTTGACATCAGATAGATGCCTCGCTGTATCCTTTTGGCACCTGCTTAAAATATATTTATTTAGACAACACGTAGATGTTGATGTGCTTTAATCTCTTTTTGGCTTACTGTTGATTTTAATTATCTTTTGAATGTTTTTAGTATTTGTTTTTAACTGTCTTTATTGATCATTTTAATTTTGGGGGGTTTGTAAACTGCTTTGAGCTTTTATTACAATCAAATGGTATATAAATTTTGTTAAATAAATAAATGCATACAAATAAAACCCTTCTTAGCAGCACAATAGCATTATGTTAGCACAGACCTGTGGTCTTAATACCTTCTGTAGTGGGAAGTTTTACAGTGTTCACCCACATTTTAGATTTTGCAGCACTGCAGAATTCCCTTCACTGGAGCGATGTCACACAGCATCACAGTGGAAGGTTATACAATGGCAATAACAAATATTAACAAAATAAAATCCACCAATTGGGCAATTAAGGCACCTATTACTGTCCCTCTGCTGTACCAGAGAAAAGAAAAGGGGAAGAAGAGGAGAACCTGCAACATTTGTGCCAGCACTAAGCCTTTTGTGTGGATTCAATGAGCCCCTCTGTTTCCAGAGCTGTCAGTCTGGCAGCTTTCATGAGCACTAAATTGGCCTTTATTTTATTTTTTATTTTTTTTATTTTTATTTAAAAGGAGGGGAATCCATCTGTGGAATGATAGGACCTGATCCACTTGCCTGCTATTTGTTCTATATTCAATCATCTCTTTCTGGTGGTGACACATGTTGAAGGTACGGGAGATGCTCTCAAACTTTTACAGATAATGCACCTCTTCTTTCCCCAGTGGTTCCAACATGACACGAGCCATTACTAAAGATTGACAGAAGACTTTCTGCTAGCCAAAATGCTCTATACGACAGGAATGCTATATTTCAATGATTTATTTGTGGCAAGGTGTTTGGAGAGCAATCTTCCTCCGCAGTAATGGATTGTGGAGTCTCCAAAATGGGATGCTGCTTAGGGAAATGCAATCTGATGCAGGGTTTCCAGCTCTTTCCATTTCACTACTGGTTACAATGGGCTAAAAAGAAGGTCCCAGTCCTGGTCTCATCTCCACCCCCCACAAAATCCATAGGGAGAGAGACAGACGTAGGTCACTTTATTTATTTATTTATTGCATTTATATACTGCCTCATAGCCGAAGCTCTCTGGGTGGTTTACAACAATTAAGAACATTAAAAACAAGTATACAAATTTAAGCCATACCAAATTAAAACCCATAAAAACCAACAGGCAAGTTAAAACACATGCTATTCAAGTGCTGTTAAAAATGCCTTCCAAACTGTCAGTATTTTGTCAGAGGGATTCAAGCTCACTAGCACTAGCTAGAGCACATGCTCAGTGATAGAACAAGGTCTTTGCATGTGGGAGGTTACCAGTTCAGTCCTTGGCATCTCTAGATAACAAAAGATCAGGTAGCAGAGATGGCTGTCAACCTGGACAAAAGGGGATTAGACAAATTAATGGACAATAAGGGTGTTAATGTCACTAGTCATGATGGATGTGTATTACCTGCAGCATCAGAGGCAATATCCCTCTGAATACCAGTTGCTGAGGACCATAAGCAGGAGAGCACTCTTGCCCTCATGTCCTACTTGGGCATCTGGTGGGCCAGTGTGGGAACAGAATGAACAGAATGGGGGAAGGGCCATAGCTCAGTGGCAGAGCATTTGCCTTGCATGCAGCAGACCCCAAGTTCAATCCCCGGCATCTCTAGGTAGGGCTGGGTGAGACTCCTGCCTGAAGACCTGGAGACACTCTGCCAGTCAGTGCAGACAATACTGAGCTAGATAGCCCAATGGTTTGACTCAGGGTAAGGCGGCTTCCTATGTTCCTCATGCTCATTCCTCGATGAGTCTTTGCTTTAATCCAAGGGCAGGGCTCTTCTTATGTTCTGACCTCTGTCTGAGGCCCCTGGAGAACCACTACCAGTCAGAGTAGACGGTACTGGGCAAAATGAACCAATAGTTTGGCCTGGCATGAGGCAGCTTCCTCTGTTCCTAATTGTGACCGTGCTAGCCAATAGGAAGGCAGGCAGGAGTTCTGCCACTGCTTAGCATGGGATCCTTTCGTGTGCAACCTTTAAATGGCTATTACAACTTTAGACCCTGGACAGAAAGAATGCAGCAGCCTCAAGCTTTTCTCCTTTACTGCTAAAGTCTGCCTAGTATCTAACCTTCTTATCTATAACCTTTTTGTTTCCGGGCCTCAGAAATATTATGATGTTCCTGTGCCTTTAAAATTGGATTTGGAGTCTGAACTGGAAGATGCTTTGACAGGGAATCAATGGAAATTTACTGCTCCTGCACAGTTTTACACATTTTTGCTTCGCAGTCACTTGACTTTCCAATGTTTTCCCCATTAACATCTTGTTAATGCTGGGCAGGTGTTTCCCAGTGCAAGGCTTTCCATTAACACAATGTCAGTGGGACAAACACAGATGAGAGAAGGATTATTGGGAACTATGGGGAACTGGCACCATATCAGAAGCTGTACCAAGAAGCAGCATGATGTTAAAATGTGCCTTTCGAAATGTCTGTTGTGGAACTTGTGGCAGAGATCTGACTCAATTAGCAGGTCCCTACAACCACCGCCTTTTGCAAACGTTGGTTCTGGAACGACTCCCCCTCCCCTGTATTTTGTTCAGTTTCATATCTGAATCAGCAGATTTTTAAACACTCAATATTTCTTTAAATGCCATCGCACAACAAGTATAGCAGGTGTTTAATTGTTGTTTAAATATCCACATTTTTCACATTTTACAATCACAATTAAAATTAAGCAATAACACCAAAGGAGTTCCGGTATGCAGCAATAATACTTACCCATATAGTGAAATTGATAAGGTTCCAGATATAATGATGCCCATTGTGGTAACCCTGTGGTTACTGATTGCTATTCTGCTGGTAGCAGACAACCAAGAAATAGTTTGTTTTTTTCTGAATTATCAATTTGTTTCTAGCATATGAGAACAATGAAAGCCTTAAGGGAGGATACAATAGTTAGTGAGGTATTAAAACAGTTATAACTAATAAAAACACTAAATCACGTTAGATATGCAGCAGTGTGTCATTTCTGTTTTAATAAAAAAGTACATTATTCTCTCCTCAAAATTACAAAATTTTATTTTTTCACTCATTGCCAGCATAAACAGAAAATTAAAAAAAGTAATAAATCTAGACTTTCTGGCATTGTCACTTATGTAATTTTCTGTTCCTTGGAAGGAAGGAAGAAAAAAGAAGAAACCCACAGAATAAAACTAGCTGAATGTGGTTCACTGGGAGAAAAAAAAATATTTGCATCTATTGTTTTGTGGATGGGGAAGACTGGGGAATTGCAAATAAACAAGATTTATTTTCATAATGTCTCTATGAGTTTGTTATTGGGATATGTATATGAGTAGACTATCAAGCACAGATTTAAAAAAGATGGAGGCAATGGCACATACATTTATACTCTCCAAGGTAGCACAGTAACTAGATGGATACAAACTGTAGTTTATATGGGAATCTGGGGTCAGACAAATACATTAGCTAAAATCCTGCACAGTGGAAGTTCTGCTACCCAAATTTACTGATCTTAACTTGCTCAAGGAAATCTTTACAACCGGAATATGCCAGAGAGCACATACTTCCTTTCCTTAAAATAAATTTTAAAAACCATGGAGAGAAACTGGTGATACTAAGTAGGATAGGCACAGGGAACTTGTGGCTCCCATCATCCCTGACTATTGCCCATGCTGGCTGGGGATTATGAAAGTTGGAGTCCAGTGACATGTGGAGGGCCACAGGTTCCCCACCCTTTCACTAGCTAGAACTGACATTTCTATAGCTTGTGTAGTGGCATGCTATTTGTAGTGTATTAGGACTTAAATGTTTCAGAGCTTAATTCCATCTTCCTAATGCATGTTCATTTCCCATTCCTCAGAATAAAGTGTGTGTGTATATATAGTTTATCATCTGCATAAAAGCACCAGAAAGCAAGGAAACGTGCAGAGAGGTGAAGGCAATAGTAACTTACAGGTTTCACGAGCATGACAGAAGGAAGGAATTTTCCAGACTTCTTGGAAATGCTGGCAGTTCCAAACATATTTAAATTACTCGTCTATGAAACAGGCGCATTAGATACTTTCAGCTATAACATTTTATTTTCCCTCTGTCTGCTACACCTTGGTAAATATTAACTCCTTCATGCATATCATAGAATGATGGTTGCAGAGAAAGTGAAATTACTCGAGCAGATTTTAAAGTTAAGCTTTGTGAGGGCTTCCATTCTGCACGGTCCCCAATCAGGATTTGCCAACTGGCATGTTACTCTAGCTCTTCATAATAAATATTAGATACTGAGCTGCTTTTGGGGGAAAATAATTACATACAATGAATTAGCATATATAGTTAATGCATTTATCAGAAGGAAGATGTTAACATGCAGCCACCAGAGTTGTGTTTTTCTTGAAACAGAGGCAGATTCAGATCTGTCAAGCAATGTATGTGGCAAGGATTGGCATTGTTGGGTACCTGTGGAAAACTATAGGTTGGCAGAAATACCCACTGCCAATCCAAAGAACCTCCTGACTCCACCTGGTCAGTATGGCTTGCTCACTTGCCCTGTTTGAGGGCCAAATGCTAAACGATACACATAATTGGGTAGCAAGCAGCTACATTTAAAAAAAATTAATTACAGGCAAGATGGAGCCAGTTGCAGACCATATGGGGACCATAGCATGTAGAGAGGGAAGATTTATCTCTTCTTTCCAGCTGTGACCTGGACAAGAACCGCCCACCACCACCCAGTGGCTAATAGACCAGGTGCTGCCCTCTCATTTGCTTGCCTACCGGCCTGGGTGGCAGTTTTTCCTAGACCAAAAAAGGACTGTGGGAGTGAGTGGGTGATTTTGGCGAGAATGAGGGGAGGGGGTGTTCTCCAAGGGCACCATGCTGGAGGCCTCTACAGACTCTGAAGCTGTCACTGGTCTGAAGTCTTAGTCTTGCAACAATCTTCACATGGGCTTCCGCTGAAAAATTCTCAGCCACATTGACTGGCAGCCCATGCTGAGAAGGGGTGTGTGCTGCTGGCTACTAGCAGAAAGATCACTCTGTGCAGATTAACTTTTCACATACCACTGTAGCAAGATGAAGTGTGTTGGTGTGCTAAGAACCACTGGGGGCAGAATTCAATGTGTGACGACAGCAGCAACACAATCTCCTTGGCATGTGTGGCTGGGGCTGAGATTTACCCAGGCACAAAGAGTTTTTGAGCAGCAGTCCACGCTGAGGATGGTTAAATGATTTGACACAAGAATGGAGCAAAGATGGTCATCTACACAGCTGGCAGATCCTTTCCCCCAGTTACATAGAACCCTTCAACCATTGCTTTGAGCATTACAATCAAAGTGCATGAGAAAAGAAGCAGGTAGGAAAGTAGTAGTAGTAGTTATGAATTGCCTTTTACATACATCTCAAGATGATTTGCAAGCATACCATGAATGGAAATGGACTGCCTTCAAGTCAATCCCAACTTATGGCTACCCTATGAATAGGGCTTTCATGGTAAGCAGTATTCAGAGGGGGTTTACCATTACCTTCCTCTGAGGCTAGTCCTCCCCAGCTGGCTAGGGCCTGCTCAGCTTGCCACAGGTGCACAAGCTAGCCCCTTCCTTGTCTGCAACTGCCAGCTGGGGGGCAACTAGGCTCCTTGGGACTATGCAGCTTGCCCACGGCTGCACAGGTGGCAGGGCACGTAACCTCTGAGCCACTCACTGTGGGGGTGATCTTTAGCTAGCCCTTTCCACCCAGGAGACACGAGCAGAGATTTGAACTCACAGACTCTGGACTCCCATCCAGGCTCTCCTCCCCACTGTGCTATACCATAAAAACAGCAAAAATTGTTTTTAAAACAGTGTTTATTTATTTATTTATGTCCTGCCCTTCCTCTCAGAAGGAACCCAGGGCAGCAAACAGAAACACTAAAAGCACTTTAGAACATCTTAAAAACAAAAGACTAATAATAATAATAATAATAATAATTTAATTTGTGTGTCGCCTATCTGGCGTATGGCCACTCTAGGCGACGTACAATTCAATTGCAAAATGCATCACAATAAAATACAAATAAAATACAATATAACAGTAAAATAGTAACAGTTCAGAGTAATAGGCAATTTGTGCTAAAAATTAACCCTCCCCGGAAGTCCCAAAGGCCTGTCTGAAGAGCCAGGTCTTCAAGGCTTTGCGGAATACGTTCAGGGAAGGGGCATGCCGAAGATCGTTTGGGAGGGAGTTCTAGAGAGTGGGGGCCGCCACTGAAAATGCCCTCTCTCTAGTCCCCACCAACCTAGCTGTTTTAGTTGGTGGGACTGAGAGAAGGTCCTGAGTGGCTGATCTTGTCAGGCGGCATAATTGGTGGCGCTGGAGGCGCTCCATCAGATAAACTGGGCCGAGACCGTGTAGGGATTTAAAGGTTAATACCAACACCTTGAATTGAGCCCGGAAAATAACTGGAAGCCAGTGCAGATCGAACAACACTGGGGTGATGTGTTCCCGGCGGCGACAATTTGTGAGTAGTCGAGCTGCAGCATTTTGTATAAGTTGCAATTTCTGGACCGTTTTCAAGGGTAACCCCACGTAGAGCGTATTACAGTAGTCTAAACGAGAGGTGACCAGGGCATGTACTACTAGTGGGAGCTGATGAACAGGCAGGTAGGGTTGCAGCCTACGAATGAGGTGTAATTGATACCAAGCTGCCCGGCTCACTGCCGAGATCTGAGCCTCCATGGACAGCTTGGAATCAAGAACAACCCTAAGGCTGCGGACCTGGTTCTTTAGGGGTAATCTCACCCCATTGAACATCAGGTCAACATCACCCAACCTACCCTTGTCTCCCACAAGTAGCACCTCAGTCTTATCGGGATTCAGCTTCAACCTGTTCCTTCCCATCCATCCACTCAAGGATTCCAGGCACTTGGACATGGTCTCCACAGCCAACTCTGGCGAAGATTTAAACGAGAGATAGAGCTGAGTGTCATCCGCATATTGGTGACACTGCAGCCCAAATCTCCTAATGATTGTCCCCAGCGGCTTCATATAGATATGAATAAATAGCATGGGAGATAAATAGCATGGGAGAGAGAATAGAGCCCTGTGGCACACCACAATTGAGAGGCCAAGGGTCTGAAACCTCCTCCCCCAATGCTACTTGTTGATGCCTATCGGAGTGAAAGGAATGGAACCACCGTAATACAGTGCCTCCTATTCCCAATCCCTCCAGGCGCTGTAGAAGGATACTGTGGTCAACAGTATCAAAAGCCGCTGAGAGATCGAGGAGGACAAGAAAGGTGAATTCTCCCCTATCTAATGCCCTCCTCATATCATCCACCAGAGCGACCAAGGCTGTTTCAGTTCCATGTCCAGTCCTGAAACCCAATTGGTATGGATCCAAATAATCCGTTTCATCCAAGTGTGTCGACAACTGATTAGCCACCACTCGCTCAATGACCTTGCCCAAAAATGGTAAATTTGAAATTGGGCGAAAGTTATTCAAAACCTGGGGATCCAAGGAGGACTTCTTTAAGATGGGCTTTACAATTGCCTCCTTGAGGGCTAATGGCATTACACCCTCCTTCAAGGATGCATTGACCACCGCCTTGATCCCCTCGCCCAGTTTCTCTTTGCAGCTCACAAGGAGCCATGATGGGCAAGGATCATTTAGACAGGTGGTAGGCTTCACAGTCGAGAGCACCTTGTCCACATCCTCAGAAGGGAGAGGCCAAAACCGATCCCATTCGACTGGCTTGCAACCGGCCAACTCTGTTTCATTCACTGCATCCACAACGTATGGAATCGAGCTCCGCAAATGTTCGATTTTGTCAGCAAAGTGCTTTGCTAACTTGTCACAGGAGGCCTTAGACTGTTCCAAGGGTTCCTGGGCAACTGGACCGACCAGGCTTCGGACCACTTGGAACAACCTCCTGGGACAGCACTCTGCTGATGCAATAGAGGCAGCAAAGAACTTCTTCTTCTCTGCCTTTATTGCCACTTGGTAGGCAGTCACTGCTGCTCTAACCTGTGTCCGGACATCTTCGGAACGGGATTTCCGCCACCGGCGCTCTAGTCGTCTCACCTCCTGTCTCAGATTACGCAACCGTGGTGTATACCATGGTGCTAACTGAGTTCTGTTCAGGGGGAGAGGACGTTTCGGTGCCACCCGGTCCAGGGCCCTGGTGATCCCTTCATTCCACTCCAGCACCAGGGTGTCAACCGAGCGGCCTTCAGCAGGTTCCAATTCCCCAAGCGCAGTCAGGAATCCTTCTAGAAAACATATTAAAACAAAACATCTTTAAAAGCATATTTTTTTTTTAAAAAAACAGCTTTTGAAACATCTTAAAAAGCAATTCCAACACAGATGCAGACTGGGATAAGGCAACTCAAGATATGTCTAAAACAGAGCTTGGAAGTAATTAGTTACAAGTACTTGTAATTCATTACTTTTTTGAGGAACGAGTGGCTAATTCCTTTACATTTTGATTGTAATAGACCTAGGAGTAATTTTATTACTTTTGTGGAGTAATTGTAATGTTTCCAGCATTACTTGGGGGCATTACTTGGGGGTGGAAGCAGGGGAAGTCCTCTGCACCTCTGATTTGTGGATGAAAATCCTGTGCCTCAAACTGGGCTTCTGTGCAGCGTCACTCTTCCAGAATGGAGATAAAGAACTGTGGAGGTGAAAGATGACAACATGTGTGTGTGTGTGTGTGTGTGTGTGTGTGTGTGTGTGTGTGTGTGTGTGTGTGTGTGTGTGAGAGAGAGAGAGAGAGAGAGAGAGAGAGAGAGAGAGAGAGAGAGAGAGAATACTGTGTTTGCACTTGGTACACAAAGTGGCCTCCATCACCATCTCTGGCTACTGTGCTGCAGTATTTTAACTTTTTTACGTGTCATAGAAAAATGTTTGCTTGGGTGAGTGTCCCTTAGTTGGTGGCAGAACAGGGTCCGGAGGTGGTTAAGTGAGAGAAATTATGCTTTCTGGCTGAGTGGGGAGCAGTGGCACTTGGTTTGACGTGCAAAGATCTGAGCAGTGGCCTCTGCCTCCCTCCCCACCTCCCTTACCAGCGGAGAGACCACCATTGCTATCTTATGGATAAAAAGAATTATTCTACTACCTCTGTATTTGTGTGTTTATTTTTAATGTTGTTTTAGGCTACTTAGATGTGCAGCAGCCAAGGCCAGCAGCTTACAGGCGTTTTTTTAATCAGTTACTTTCAAAGCAATTGTAATCGTAACGGTAATTACTACTTTTTTGGGCTATGTAATTGTAACTGTAATTTATTACTTTTTAAAAGTAATCTTCCAAGCTCTGGTCTAAAAAACATTTCAGAATGAATCCCTATTCATCCAGCTGGAAAGTTTGTAAGGCATGTGTCTCATAGAAGTATCTGACTGACCTGAAGTTACAAAGATGGGTGACTTTGTTAAGTCAATGGCTCTAGCCAGGTCTGCTAAGTATCTCTTTGCATGACTAAAGAGGACAGAAGCTACTAGCTACTTTAAAGGGGGGGCAGGTCTTTCCCCCTTTCCTGCTGGAGGCGATGTTGTTGTGAGTGTAAGAGAACAACAAGCCAGGAGCTAATCTTGTTTTTTGAGCTGGAGCTGCTTGTTCCCTGTGCTGAATCAAAAATTATGGCTTTGGGAACCCCCTTAGAAAAATGGGAAAACAAGATATATTGGAGTGAATATGTCCATTTGATGCTCATATATCACAAAGACACCACCATCTCCAGTGACTGTCATTCCAAGGAAACCAAATCTAAGATAAGTGCTGGTTCCCCTGAAGTATCTTATTGCTCAGAGATTGCGGTGTGTGTAGCAATGTTTTCAAAATACAAATGGAAACGATGCCATCAGAACAGCATTAATCCCAAGTTTGAGGACTCCACTGCCCTCTCATGCGGTTCCTCCTCTAACAGTAGGTGCCCTCCTCCATCATTGGTAGGCTGAGATGGCAGTCAGCTTGGTGCTTTGAGCAGTGCCAAGTATCTGGGTTTGGTTATTTTAAGTTCCCACAGTGTCTTCAATGAAGCATTGGTCCAGATTGGGAAAGGCCATAGCTCAGTGGCAGAGCATCTGCTTTGCATGCAGAAGGTCCAAGGTTCAATCCCCAGCTTCTCCAGGTAGGTCTGGGATACACTCTAGTATGAACTCCTGGAGAGCCACTGCCAGTCAGTGTAAACACTACTGAACTAGATGGACCAATGATCTGACTCTATATGAGTATGGGAAATACCCGATTAGTGTGGGAAATTAAAATGGCGGCTAAAGCCAGCTACCTGGTGATGCTTGTAGAACCGAGCCTGGATAACAAATTATAGAGGAGCTCAGCAGGGCCGGCTCCAGGAATGCCGGGGCCCTTGGGCATCAGCTTGCCCTGGGCCCCAGTGTGTGTGTGTGTGCACGCACACACACATGCATGCACGCACACACATGGCCACCCCACGCCTCTCACCTACCTGTCTGCTGTCTTTTACCATTGCCCTTAACGAAGATGGAAGCCGTGGTTTCCCTAAGGGGATGATGCCTCCACCGCCATCTTTTTTGATGGCACGTGTGCATCTCTGCCATCAACTAAGATGGCGGCAGGGGCTTCAGTAGGAACAGCTACATCAAATTTGACTCTCAACACAGCAGCACTGACATTCATTTTTTAGATCTCCAGATCAAGAAGTGTGGAAATCAGCTACACACAACATTATATAAGAAACCTACCGACAGGAACACATACTTGAAGTATGATAGCTCACATCCAAGGTCGATTAGACAAAACCTCCCTTACAGCCAATTTCTTCGAGTAAAACGAAATTGTACCTTACACAAAGACTTCGTACATCACTCAGGACTCCTAAGACAACAACTAATAGAGAGAGGCTATCCACAGCAGATTGTGGAAAACAACTACAGAAAAGCTTTACATCAGAAACGCCCAGATCTTTTACATCTGAGACAACGAACGACTCCAGGGTGGATGCACTGCAACCTAACGTTCAACAACATCATTAATAAGTTGCAAAACAGCATCCAAAAATATTGGCATCTAATACAACACATTCCTGGTTGTTCTGACAAACCTATGGTCTCCTTTAAAAGGACCAAAAACATCCAGGATGTACTAGTAAGGAGTACCTTCAGAGACAATACTCATTTACCCAGGTCATGTTTGAGCTCACGAGGACCCATCGGACACAATCCATGCGGACGCTGTGTGTATTGCAAACACACTTCTAAAAAGATTCAATTTATCAACCCTGATGGTCAACAACAACATTTCCTCACACATTTTACAACGTGCAATACTTCGCATGTAGTCTATATTATACAATGTAGTTGTCCTAAAATATATGTTGGCCAAACCAGCAGGCCCCTTAAAATCAGAATTGGAGAACACTTAAGTAACATCAAATGTAAAAGGAGAACCGCGCCTCTAGTAAACCACTTTATAGACCATGACCATAACCACAAGGATTTTGTATTTTGGGGTTTAGAAAGAACATGTGGACCCAATTCCAACACACTCATGAGAAGAGAAATAGCATGGATCCTCAAACTGAATACCCTTTCCCCAAATGGACTGAATGAGGACCTGGATTTTCTTCCCTTATTGTAAAGATACGCACTTGACACAAGATCCCTAGACTGCAATTACATCATGCATTTTATCCCAGCTGAAAGTACTTTATGACCGACTATATTATACTCCACAACCTTCAACGGACACACTCACCAGATTTGCCCTGAAGAATGTGTTGCTGATTCTCAACAATCCTGTGGAAAGAATCCATTACAACTTTGATTTAAGAAAAGATTATAGACAGGCATGTGAGTAAGGAATGACACGTACTCCCACCCCATTGTCTTTTAAAATAAAACTGTATGATGATAGTTTGCAAAAAATGTAAAGTCACTTCTGTATATATTTATTTCTTACAGCCCCTGATGAAGGCTACATAACACTAGCCGAAACGCGTTGGGCTTTTTTGTAAACCATTTTTATCCTTGAAATTGGAATAAAAACTGTGATTTTTCATTTATATTTTTCACTTACATTTTCTCGTCGTCCGGGGGGGGGGGCTTTTTACCTACTTGCCTTATTGGATGACATCCACTTTTTACTCAATTGTTTAATTTAGGCCTTTCTTCAGCAGAGGCTGGTCTATTAGAGGAGATGGGGCACTGCCCCATTAGCCTCAATCTGCCCTCAGCCAGCCCCCACCTCCCTGCCTTCCTGCTTAAAACCAGTCCACGGGATAGCACTGTCAGCTTCCTCCTCCTCAGTCGCAACCTCTGAAGAACTCAGCAGGGAAGAGGATGGGGGCAGACATTGCATAAATTGGCTCTCGCTGACATTAGCTCTGGCTCCACCTCCTGTTTGGGCTCCTTGCCTTCTGCCCTGCCAGGCACAATGGCACCAGCCAACACTGTTTGTAAAACCAAACAATTTTCTATTAACTATTTTATCTAGTATAATGAAATAAATCAAGATTTCTTATAATAAATAAATAGCATCACGTTGCAACAGTGCCGAAGGAAGAATATGGCATATTAACATGTTTGGCATGTAGTTCCTCACAACTGCACATAGGCTCCCAGGATTCATGTTAGAATTGTATAAAGTTGTTTCAATGTTTGCTAGGCAAGATTGGTTTCTCTCTTTTTTAAAAAAATATTGCATATAAAAGCATTGACATGAGCCAATTCTCCCTGTCTTTGCTCAAAGTCTGAAGCTATTATACATCTCTTTGTGTCAGAATGTCCACAATGCACATCTTTTGGACAGATGCTACTGATGTTTATTCTTGTGTATTGAAGGGGGGGAAGAGCCCTACTTAACACTACTATATCGTTTGCTGGTACTAACAAAGGAAGTGAATGCGAAGCAGTCAAGCTTCATCCAGCGCACCCTGTTGCCAGCCAAATACAGGCTTACAATTGTTGAGATGAGAAAGAGACGACCATCAATTCATTCCTGTGCTAAGATGATGAACTGTGCTGCAACCGAGCAGGAATCAATCTTTTCAAAAGAATGTGTTTGAATATTTAGCCCAGGAAAATGTGTGGATTTCTCTGATGAACACTGTATAATGGCCAAATAGCTAAAGCCATCATACGCATACCAGACAGAAATCCCTACTGCTCTCATCAGCAGAAACCATATTTGGGATTGAAGACAGAATCATTCAGATTCCCATTTTACAAAATATGTCTCAGTTTTTATAGCTTATTGGAGACATTAGTTCAACTTTCCCCATAGTCTTCTTCCATACCACAAGAGTCCTTAGGTGATACTATAATTCCATGTATGGGGAGTATTTAGATTAGAGAGCACATCTATGAAATTATATATATAAGAAATCCTCAACTTTCCCTATGCTGGCTAGCCATATTGTTGGTTCACTGGGTATGGAAATAGTTGATGACCTTACTGCAAGGATAGCCAACATGGTGCCTCCAGAAGTTGCTGGACTAGAACTCCCATCAGCCCTAACCAGTGTTGCATAGTCAGGGATGATGGGAGTTGTAGTCCAACATCATCTGGAGGGCACCTCTTTGGCTACCCTTGATTTACTGTGTCTTTGCCACTTTCAAATTTGTATACATGGCCAACTGAGGATCACCCTGCCACATGGATTGTTGGAAGTGAGGCAAGAGCAACTCCTGTTTGGATTCTTTTGTTTACATTCCAGAAGGAAGATAGAGTTAGGGTCCTCCAGATGGCTAGGCTTGCCTACCCTTACCTGTACTCTTCTCTACCTAACTTCCTTCCCTTGTAAACTGATATGCTCAGGAAAGCTGATCTGCCCCTCCTTCCTTGTCTTTTTCTTCAACTGTCTGAGGAGAAAGGAGACATCTCTGTCTTTGTTCTCTCTCCTGAACCATGAGGGCAATATCCAAGTCTGGGCATTGCACCTCCAACTTACTTAGTTAGAACCAGGTATGCCTTTCCTATCTGCTATGCATTTCTATAAATAAAGTAGCTTTTTCTTATTTTACTAAGTTTTAAGTCTCTGTGATTTAAATGCAGAGTAAAAGCCTGCTCTTAGGTAAATACACACACTGGCACATGCAGCTCAGACCACTGAGTTACCCTGCATATCAATAACGGTTTTTGTAGGAAAGGACTATAAGCTCAGTTCAGTTATGGTACTCAGAAGAAATTTCTGAGCTCAGAATTCTTTAATCCTAAATGAGGGGGCTTCCAGATTACCTGTTTATTGAGTGTTCATCCTGATTTGCTTGCAGGGAGATTAGAAGGTATTGGCAATTAAATGAACATTCACTCTGATTTGTTTGCAAGAAGGCTAGCTGCTTTCCACTGCTTTTTCCTGTCATTTTCCTTATCATTAAAAGCCCAAACTTTAGGGAAAGTGGGTTTGTTGCTCAAGAGCTCCAAATCAGCCTAGCTGCACAATTTGTGATTTGAATCCCACCCCAAAATAGCAAGAGCCTGGAATGTGTTATGCACCTTACTCAGATTAGAAGGTCTCCGTTTCTGATACAACAAGACAAGATAGATCCAAGTATGACATCTGCCCACCCCTGCTTTATAGCAATTCCTGACACTTAAAGGCAACAGGTCAACAATTAGCTAACAAGGAAACAGAAAATAGTAATGTTACGCTGACTAAACCTTAGAAATCATAGTGACTGAAGGCCATGAACTGCTCAGAGACATACTTGAAGAACTACTTCTTGGACAGGTGACACATGTAGTAGTGCATTTACATAATAAAATATATCTTGTGGTTAACACGTTTTCAGAGCAATGCACTTTACTGCATCAGGAGAATTTTGCTTTCCAACTGCTAGCAGCATAACATGTCACAGATATAGATATACTCACAGAACAAATTTTTCTGAGTATGATATATGTGATCTTTGAGAAGCCATTTCAAACAAATAACTATTAATGGTATAAATCTATTAAAATAATTCCTTTTCATGCAGAAAGGTTGGAGCTTTAATAGATTTTTTACCATCTTAGCACTGGATCATACTTTTCCTTGCAGTAGCTAATCTTCAAAGAACACTCAATTAACATACTGTATTTTTCTACTGTATTAGCAAATATTACAAAGACAGCATTATAGTCATTATGAACCTAATAACTAGCGCCTGACACAAAGCATTATTATGTTAACACTTCCATGAACAACGGCAAAAGAGATGCTGACTCCAAAAGATCCGGAAATCACTGTATTATTTTTTCCTAATCACTTCAAACAAATTACGCAGAAGACTAGATTTATATATTCAAGCATTTACACAGCAGGGTCCACACATGCAAAATAGTACCATCTCAGAACATTGATAGGAAATGTGTCTGTTTGAATATGCCACTTGTCTACATCATTCCCCATGTGGAAAGCTTCCATATCATTGAGAATGCTGAGGAAGGTATATTGCGAGCCCCTGGACACTGGGCAGAGCAATCCAATTCACGGGAAGCCGGCGGAAGGGGGGCTGGCAGAGCAGGAGTCAGCGGCAAGGTCCACAGCATCCATTTCATGTTTGGGAGCTGCCGGGCCAACTGAACATGGACTCAGCTGTGTGCAGGGACCGGAAAGTAAAAGCCAGCTCTCACAAATACCTCTACTGGGCAGTAAGCACTTTCCATAGACTTTCTTTGTAATTATTTTCTTAGACCAACATTTTCCCCGGTGTAACTTTGGCCTAGATCGGAACCTGCAGGAGTGCCATGA
Organism: Rhineura floridana; assembly: GCF_030035675.1. Classification (NCBI taxonomy): domain Eukaryota; kingdom Metazoa; phylum Chordata; class Lepidosauria; order Squamata; family Rhineuridae; genus Rhineura; species Rhineura floridana. The sequence continues at coordinate 34,786,531 of NC_084489.1, forward strand.
ATGGGAGTTAGATGTTGCAAAACACATACCCCTTAGCCCCTCCTCCAACATGCTCCCAGAATGCCCCTTTTTGGAGCCTTATGCAGGCTTCCACCAGCACCCTTTCTGCCAGGCTGGGCTTCCTCAGTGGACCCTCAGCTGAGCCAGCAGGTTCCCAGCTCTGTCAAGGCTGAGCGGGTGAGAGGTTTCTGCCAGTGGAGCCTGGCTGAGCCAAGACCCTGCCAGCTCACCCAGGGGCTCACCATATCCAACTCCCCTCAGCCCGGCGTAAATACAAGTCGGATTGCACCCAACATCATTGTGTAAGAGAACTGTTTGCCAGATTTAAACTGAACAACCATTTTATGCCCAGAAAGTCTGACTCAGTATAAGGCAGCTCCCTGTGTTTTTAAGCTATCCCTCAACACGTGAAGAGCGGGGAGGATCCATGAAACTTCAGGGATGAGGCTAAATGTGTGGACATGTGGCCCCTTTGTACAAATAATGAATGAAGGGGGCTGGCACGAAAAGCTCTCACAGTGACCAACTGCAGAGGGGTAGCCCATCCACCACCTTCCCCAGAGCTACTGGAGACCTGGGTGTTCTTTGGAGGGATAAAGGAGACCTTCAATTCAGTTCACATGTGAAGGCAAACCTACCCAATTCGCCCTTTCTGAAACAATACACAAACCAAAACACAGCCAATCTTCAAAATTTGTACTTCTCTGAATTCTGCAATGCAGTTCTCCAGCCTAGTAATGTGTGCAAACATCCATATACTAGGGCAAACATGCATAAATTAGTGAAAAGAACATACAAGAATGCATCATATTAGGGGACATTGTTTTGCAAAAATGTATATATTAGGAAAAATGTGTGTATTAGGAGAAATGCGCACTAAAACCCTGGTGAATTCACACAGAGATGTGCAAATGTGAAGAAATGAACTTAAGATTGGAAAAATGAGAAACTGAGAGAAATCAGAACGGACAGAATCACCCATTCCTAGCCAGGGAATGCCTGGCCAGGGAGCTCATGTTATCCGATCCTGAAAGGAGCATCAGTCTTTCGTGCAGTTTTGTTTGTTCTAGTGTTTTACAACTATAAACCACCTTGGCAGAAAGGTAGTTATATAAATGCAGTAAATGCAAAATAAGTAGTCTCTGGCAGCAAACAAGAGTCTTGTGACACCCCAAAGACTACCAAATATATTGTGACAGAAGTGTTTGTGAACCACAACCCACTTCTGGTGAAAGTTTATGTTACAGTGTATTTGGTCATTGTTAAGGTACCACAAGACTCTTTGAGAGGCCTCTTTGAGCTGCTCGTATCTTAAGAAGTTAAGAACATGGGATTCATACTAATGCATAAATGAAAGGGCCTTCCATGTAGAAATCTGGTGAATTAGCCTTCAGTGGCTTTCATATAAGTATGACATTCAAATGATTTTATTATGAAAGAAAAAAAAGTAAACAAACAAAAATCATGATAGGTCCAGTCTTACAACCTTCCTGGTAATTAGTATCTGTTCCAGCCTAGATCTGTCATTATTCCTTTCTTCATGTTCCCACAGTTAATGAAATAATTACTATTACTATTACTATTGCTATTGCTACTGTATTACTATGGGGAGGAAAACCAATTAAAATTAGTCATGAATGGGGACTGGCAGAGCATTCATAACATCTGATCTGCACTGCTGGCAGAGGTTAGGATGGGGTGGAGGTGTCCTTTAACTGGGCCCCACTGATGGGAGGTACTTCTGCTGTCCGTGGTATTCCCAGTGGTGGTAGCTGGCATAAGGCCCTGAAATGTGGCAGGGCATGGGTAGAGCAAAGGCCCAATCTGGGCCCCTCAGGTGCCCCAGCCTGAGAACTAGAATTACCTTCCCACCTCCACCACCCTCCACCCTTGAAGCCAGCATGAGTCGGCAGAGTTCCCAATCCCAAAGGCTGCAATCCTATACCCATTTATATGAGATACACCACTCAGCAAGGCTTACCTCTGAGTAGACATGTATGGGTTTATGCTGGTAGGCATGACTGACTGGTTCAAATGCTTTAAACTGGACTTCAGTGCAACTTTGACTGGGTTGTACCCAGTATCCGAAGCTTAGTCATCCCAACTGAGAAAATTTCAGAGCAGAGCTTTAAGGGGGGGCTGGAATGATGGAAAATCTGCATGTGTTTGAGAAAGCAATCCTTCGTAGACATGTCTACCCAGAAGTAAGCCCCACTGAGTTCAGTTGTGTCTCTTGCCAGGTGTGTATAAGATTGTAGTTTTAGCGGTCATCCCTGACAAAAGAAAAAAAATTGATATACGGTTAGGCCAGGTTATGTCTAGAGCCCAGAATGTCAATTTCCACAGGGGCCCTACCTCATTAAATTCTAGAAGTAAACTGTAAACCTGGATCTGAATGTACACATGTTACTTTTTAACACAACAGAGTAACTGTTACAAATATTTCCCTAGTAGCATTTTTTGTTTCATAATAGCAAATAAAATCTCCAGCAATAAAGCAGGACTGTTATTTTTAAAATACTTATTATTTCCTTATAAGTCAGATAATTGAGATGTTCATTGTGGCAGACTAGATTTGGAGATTCCCCTCATTGACTATCTAATTCATTCCTAATGACATAATCAATGGTGAACAGTAAATGTAGTTTAGGAGGTCAGACTATTAGTTATTGGTTGTCAGAGAAATGTTACTGCTGTTTTATTATCAGCTTCTATATTTTACTGTGCAAAGACTGGGGTGAGGTGGACAAATTGCATAAAATTGCATGTTTTGATTAGAGTGATGGATGGCACTTACAGAAACATTCATAACGTAATCTAGATGAAATGATAAATCAGAATACAAAATGAAGATGTGTCTATACAAGTGGTACCTGCAACAAAATGTTGCAGTATATGCCCATCCCAAGAGATGTGCCCCTATTCCTGGCTTATCATGTTCAGCTTCTTGGGGAGAGGATACCTTTGAGGAATTGTTGTTGTTATGTGCCTTCAAGTCTATTACGACTTATGGCGAACCTATGAATCAGTGACCTCCAATAGCATCTGTCATGAACCACCCTGTTCAGATCTTGTAAGTTCAGGTCTGTGGCTTCCTTTACAGAATCCATCCATCTCTTGTTTGGTCTTCCTCTTTTTCTACTTCCTTCTGTTTTCCCCAGCATTGTGGTCTTTTCTAGTGAATCATGTCTTCTCATGATGTGTCCAAAGTATGATAACCTCAGTTTCATCATTTTAGCTTCTAGTGACAGTTCTGGTTTAATTTGTTCTGACACCCAATTATTTGTCTTTTTCGTGGTCTATGGTATGTGCAAAGCTCTCTTCCAACACCACATTTCAAATGAGTTGATTTTTCTCTTATCCTCCTTTTTCACTGTCCAACTCTCACATCCATACACAGAGATTGGGAATACCATAGTCTGAATGATCCTGACTTTAGTGTTCAGTGATACATCTTTGCATTTGAGGACCTTTTCTAGTTCTCTCATAGCTGCCCTCCCCAGTCCTAGCCTTCTTCTGATTTCTTGACTATTATCTCCATTTTGGTTAATGACTGTGCCGAGGTATTGATAATCCTTGACAAGTTCAATGTCCTCATTGTCTACTTTAAAGTTATATAAATCTTCTGTTGTCATTACTTTAGTCTTTTTGACATTCAGCTGTAGTCCTGCTTTTGTGCTTTCTTCTTTAACTTTCATCAGCATTCATTTCAAATCGTTACTGGTTTATCCTAGTAGTATGGTATTGTATACACATCTTAAATTATTGATATTTCTCCCTCCAATTTTCACACCTCCTTCTTCTTGGTCCAATCCCGCTTTCCTATGATATGTTCTGCATATAGATTAAACAAATAGGGTGATAAAATACACCCCTGTCTAACACCCTTTGGGAACCAATCGGTTTCTCCATATTCTGTCCTTACAGTAGCCTCTTGTCCAGAGTATAGGTTGTGCATCAGGACAATCAGATGCTGTGGCACCCCCATTTCTTTTAAAGCATTCCATAGTTTTTCATGATCTACACCGTCCACGGCTTTGCTGTAATCTATAAAGCACAGGGTGATTTTCTTCTGAAATTCCTTGCTCCATTCCATTATCCAACGTATGTTTGTGATATGATCTCTGGTGCCTCTTCCCTTTCTAAATCCAGCTTGGACGTCTGGCATTTCTCACTCCATATATGGTAAGAGCCTTTGTTGTAGACCTTTGAGGAATAAAGGACCTTTATTCTGAGTCCTTCCATTGCTGTGCTAGATAGTGTTGCAGGGCTGTCATAACTCAGTAGCTATAGAGTGGGGGTGGATGCAGTTCTAGGAGATGATAAAGGCACCCTCCAAACCCTAATCCCACCTCCAAAATGCTAAATATAAATTGCCTGGCATTGGAACATGTCAATTTCGTCTCTTTCCCTCCTATCCTTCATTATCCTGCTGCACCCCACCCACAAACAGTTGAAATAACATTCTGTATTTCAAACATTCATAGACTTTATTGTCCCAAGGTGAATTCCTCATGCACTGAAATAACACATGAGGAGACTAGTCCCACTCCCAATGTTGATGTTCCGTGACATTGTCAAGGTACCCTATGTGCATACAGACTTCCTGCAAGGAAGGTAGAATCTTGAGCCTATGTGTGCATAGTGTGTCGGCACCTACCCTGTGGAATTCCCTCCCCTTAAATATTAGACAGGCACCATTTCTGTTATCTTTTCGGCACCTATTGAAGACCTTCCTCTTTCAACAAGCCTATTAAGTTGAGACCTTATCCCAGTCTACTTCTGCGCTGGAATTGCTTTTTAATATGTTTTTAAAACTTATTTAACAGGTGGTATAGTACAGTGGGAAGGACAGCCTGGCTGGGAGTCCAGAGTCTGTGAGTTCAAATCCCCGCTTGTGTCTTCTGGGTGGAAAGGGCCAGCTAAAGATCACCCCCGCAGTGAGTGGCTCAGGGGTTACATGCCCTGGCACTTGTGCAGCCATGGGCAAGCTGCATAGTCCCAAGGAGCCCAGTTGCCCCCCAGCTGGCAGTTGCGGTCAAGGAAGGGGCTGGCTTGTGCAGCTGTGGCAAGCTGAGCAGGCCCTAGCCAGCTGGGGAGGACTAGCCTCAGAGAGAGGCAATGGTTTGCTTACCATGAAAACCCTATTCATAGGGTAGCCATAAGTCATGATCGACTTGAAGGCAATCCATTTCCATTTTTCAAACCTTATTTGTTTTAATATATGTGTGTGTGTGTTAACTTTTTAAAAAAAAATGTTTTGAAAGCTTTTAAAAAATGTTTTTAAAGATGTTTTGCTTTACTGTATTTTAAAGTCTGTTTTTATGATGTTTTAAAGTGTTTTTAGTACTTTTGTTTGCTGCCCTGGGCTCCTGCTAGGAGGAAGGACAGGATATAAATCAAATAATAAATAAATAAATAAATAAATAAATAAATACATACATACATACATACATACATACATACATACATACATACATACATACATACATACAATATTGCATGCATGTAGGGCTGCCCATTGAAATTGCATCTTCATCAGTGACAGAGACCAGGGTTCGGTGAAGTGGCCCTGCAACCCATGCATGTGTGCTTTCACTGAGCCTCAGGGATGATAGGAACTGTAGTACAACAATATCTGCAGGGCCAGAGTGTTCCCCTTCCTTGATCTAGGTGCTGCCTGGCTATTCAAAAGCCATTACCTTAATTTGTGAGTGGCCAGTTTTGCTTCCAAACTGATAGGTACTCAACCACCTCAGTGGTCATCAGTGGAATGATGGAACATTTTTATGCCTTTGCCATGATAATATTTGCAGTAGAAAGCTTACCTTTATACATTGGGATTCAGCCACAAATGCAAGTCTCCTTGGCTATTTTTATGATGTGCAAAATCAATCATCAGGTCCCAGTGGTATATTCTGGTAATATGCAGGTGGCTGTTCCCAGTCCTAACGTTTCCAGAACAAATACTGAATGCATATTCTACATATACTCAACATCATGACAGTCTCATCTTAACTGCTTGTACAGCTCACAAAATAAATCCTATTGGTTGGACTTTGTAATGCGTGAAAGCACCAAAATAAAATCAAGTGATAGCTTTGTTATTGCATTATGGAAAACAAGTGAAAACACCTGTTTGTAGTAAGCAATCAAGATTTCATTGTCCTACCATACTTAATTTTACAAGTGACTCTAAAAAAATAATAAAAAATCTTCTTCTAGGCATTCTGTTGCATACTCTGGCCATAACTTATAGCCTTATTCAGGTAAATTAATTATTTTCTAAAACACACCATGGAAAGAAAATCTTGTTTTATCTCCACTTATTCCTCTAATAATTACATAACTTTTCACAGTCCAGTCTCTGTGAAGTTGTTCATCTGAGTACACCTAGAGAGAGTTTATATTTATTTATTTATTTGTTTGTTTGTTTGTTTCATTTTTAAACCGCCCATAGCGACTGGCTCTCTGGGCGGTGTACAAAAGATTAAAATACAGAATATCACAATAAAATCAACCTACCAACAGTAAACATAAACAGCAAACAAAAAAAGATTTAAAATTATAACATTAAACGCTTAAAATGCCTGGGAGCATAGCCAGGTCTTAACCTGGTGCCGAAAAGTTAGAAGCGTCGGCGCCAGGCGTACTTCTTCGGGGAGGCTGTTCCACAGTTCGGGGGCCACTACAGAAAAGGCCCTAGATCGAGTAACTGTCCTCCGGGCTTCCTGATGGGTTGGTACCCGGAGGAGGGCCTTAGATGCTGAGCGAAGTGACCGGGTCGGTTCATAGCGGGAGAGGCGTTCCACAAGATACTGCAGTCCCACGCCATGTAAGGCTTTATAGGTCAAAACCAGCACCTTGAATCTGGCTCGGAAACAAATGGGTAGCCAGTGCAAACAGGCCAGAACAGGTGTTATATGCGCTGACCGGCTGGTCCTCGTCAGCAGTCTGGCTGCTGCGTTTTGCACTAGCTGAAGCTTCTGAACTGTCTTCAAGGGCAGCCCTACGTAGAGCGCATTACAGTAATCCAACCTAGAAGTTACCAAAGCATGAACAACTGAGGCGAGGTCATCCCTGTCCAGATAGGGGTGTAGCTGGGCTACCAACCAAAGGTGGTAGAACGCATTCCTTGCCACCGAGGCCACTTGCGCCTCAAGAGACAAGGAAGGATCAAAAAGAACCCCAAGACTATGAACCTGTTCCTTCAAGGGGAGTGTAACCCCATCTAAAACAGGGTAAACATCCACCATCTGGGCAGGGAAGGCATTCACCAACAGTGTCTCCGTCTTGTCTGGATTGAGTCTCAGTTTATTAGCTCTCATCCAGTCCATTATCGCGGTCAGGCAGTGATTCAGCACATCCACAGACTCACCTGTAGAAGATGAAAAGGAGAAATAGAGCTGCGTGTCATCAGCATACTGGTGGCAACGCACTCCAAAACTCCTGATGACGGCACCCAGAGGCTGCATGTAGATGTTAAAAAGCATGGGGGACAAAACCGACCCCTGAGGGACTCCACAATGGAGAGTCCAAGGTGTCGAGCAATGTTCCCCAAGTACTACCTTCTGGCAACGATCAGCCAAGTAGGAGCAGAACCACTGCCAGGCAGTGCCTCCAACTCCCAACTCCGCGAGTCTCCCCAGAAGGATACCATGGTCGATGGTATCAAACGCCACTGAGAGATCAAGGAGAATCAACAGAGTCACACTCCCTCTGTCCCTCTCCCGACAAAGGTCATCATACAGGGCGACCAAGGCTGTTTCAGTGCCAAAACCAGGCCTAAAACCGGATTGAAACGGATCCAGATAATCGGTCTCATCCAAGAGCACCTGGAGTTGACCGGCGACCACCCGCTCCAGAACCTTGCCCAAAAAGGGGACATTCGCCACCGGTCTATAATTGTTCAAGTTATCTGGGTCTAAGGAAGGTTTCTTTAAAAGAGGTCTCACTACTGCCTCCTTGAGACTACTAGGGACTACTCACTCACTCAAGGAGGCATTTATCACTTCCTTGGCCTAGCCGGTGGTACTAGTCCTGCTAGCCTTCACTAGCCAAGATGGACAAGGATCTAGAGCACCCCTTATAGCAGCTGTGATTCTTGGAGCCTGTAGGAGCCAACAAATAGCAAGGAAGGGGAAAGTTCACCAGGAATAATGAAGGCACTGCAGAAAGCATGACAATGCCCGGTCTCCAAAACAGGGCAGCTCTAGACTGGGCTGCAGGCTAGGTTTAAATCCCTCATCAGACTTGTCAGCCACTGGAAGTCTATGTAGGGCCCTGCCTCAACCCTCTTAGGAAATAAAAGGCATTTCTCCAGGGCTACCTGGTCTAAGAATGGTGTAAAGATAAAGAACAATAAGAAGATCGAGCTGGGGCCTTGAAGATGCCCATCAACTGTGAGCACCTGGACAGCAGACTGCCCACAGTTTTCCCCAACACTGTATTTCTATTTAATTTATAGCAAATTTCTGAATTTACATCTATACGTATACATAAGCATATGCAAATCTCTGGTCTCTTTGGGGGTGCATTTCCTCTTTTTTGGTATGCATGGGTGGCCATCCTTGTTGGGACCAATTTCCTTACAACGACTACATATAACCTTGTTTTGCTCTGTTCTCTCCATGTAGTATACAGATTTTTCTGCTTGAGTACTGTTGTTTTTAGTGTTCTGTTGTCATTTTATTTTATTTTATTTTTGTTCGTAACTGTTAGAGTGGTATGACAATGGAACCAATGACCTAGGGAGGTGGAGGGCTCTCCAGCACTGGAAGCATTCAAGAGGCAGCTGGACAGGCACCTGTCGGATATGTTTTAATTTGGATTCCTGCATTGAGCAGGGGGTTGGACTTGATAGCCTTATAGGCCCCTTCCAACTCTATAATTCTATGATTCTCCTGTATCATGAGCCAACCTGAGAGCTCAGACATATAAATATGTAATCCGCCCAGAGATTTCACAAGTGCTCCTCCCTTCTAATAGAGAGGAAGAGCAAAGGACTAATTCATTTCATTCCACCTTGAAACAACTTAGTGGTCACCCACTGGAGCAGAGCCCCTCTCTCCCAAAAAAATCACTAAGGCAGGAGTGAGGAATCTTTTTCAGCTCTAAAGTCACATTTCCTTCTGGCAACCTCCTGAAAGCCACATTCTAGTGCCAAAAGCTGGCACAGCAACTAATGTGAAAGTTACCTTGTACAGTTGGCTAGTTTCTGCACATACTTGTACTCCCCCTCTGTCCACCATCCAGAGAAGCAAGAAGCTTCAAGGACAGATTCCAGCCAGACAAAAACACTCCAGGAGGATACAGACCAGGGCTGGGGAGTGGGACAGCCTGTGAAGAAGGGCAAGATAGAGGACCAGAGGCCTGCAGATGGTCCCTGGGCCCGAGATTCTCCATCCCTGATCAAGGGGATTCCACAGGGGTCAAGGATTTAAGGCCCACTTGGAGGGAGAGGATACAAAGTCTTGCTGCACCAATGCAGATAGTCTTGCTGCACCAATGCCTCTCTCTCTCTCTCTCTCTCTCTCTCTCTCTCTCTCTCTCTCTCTCATAGTGCTGCCTGAAGTCAGCCCTGTTTGGCTGTAAAAAAATAATAATCTGGGGCCAAAGCAGACATCACCAAGCAGGTTTTCTTTGTGCTAGATTAGGCATCAGTCTGCTTTCATCCCAAAATAGCCCACATGGTTTTCCCTGCCATAGCTCAGTTCAGTTTTATTACGGTCATAGACCCATATAGGTATTGGATAAAATACAAAGAGCAACATTGTACAAAGGTAAAATGAATAAAAATATAAAGCAAGTAAAGATTGGTTAATTAATAAGCATGAAAGTAAAACATAGGGATGAGAGACTCTCATTATGTGTCAAACTTGTTTTGACGCTTATATTGAGCAACATAGAGAAATTTGGCCACCAACTCGGTTTGAGATCTGTTAGAACCACTCAGGAGGTAAATTATCAAACGTTCAGGGGGTAAATTGGGAAATTTCGTTATAAGTGGGGTGATATATTGGTATCGTTCCTGTTGATAAAAGGGACAGGCAAACAAGACATGGGCGAGGGTTTCCAGAGCATTCGTTTTACACAGGCAAAAACGTTGATCGTGTGGAATACCGTGGTATCTACCATCCATAAGTGCCGAGTCCAGACAATTAAATCTGGCTTTTGAGAAGGCGTGTCGGAATTTGGGTGTTGTTAGGTATTCAAGATATAAAGGATATTTTGACGGATTTAAAGGCAGTTTGTGATGTAGGGGAGAGCAAATTTTGAGGGCTGCAGTAGTAGAAATTTGTCGGTCTAAATCTTTGAGTCTGGTTCGAATGGAGAGACTGGCTGACTTAGAATCTAATAGGGTTAACTGTTCTAAGGAGAAGCCTAATCGGGGGAGTTTTGCGTGATAGGATTTCATCCATGAGGAGAGATAAGGGTCATCCCAAAGGGAAGTTAAGTACCCAGGGGGGACAGTTATAGGAGACCATTCCCTGCCATAGCATTTTAGAGGTCTACGCATTCTGCATGACATGGAGATCTGGTGATGTCATAAAGTAGTACAGTGATGTCACAAAATTATGCAAAATAGTGAAGCCACAAGCCTCTCCACCCAAAACAAGCTTGGAATTCAATTATAAACCTACACCAGAGAAGAATGGAATGAGTGAAGCTTGAGCAAGCTTGTTTCAGCATTGTGTCCAAACTGGGCCATACTGTGAATGAGAGAACAAATAATGTTTTGTGTCAATTAACTTAGTGGCCATGATCCAGAGCCCCTGATTTGCAGAGGCTCCTACTGTAGTCTATGGCAGATGTAGCTTTGTTAGCACCTGAGGCTCCTTCCCTGCCCATTGACCATAAGGCCTACATACAGGGTGACCTTTCTGGACTGCAGCCTACATGTTGCAGCCAAATGTGCAATTGCAAATATCTCCCATACACCTTATCTGTATGCAAGATTTTTTTACTTACAGCCAGAAAACTATGAACCACATGCTCTCTGTGTCTTGCCTTGAAGCCCTTCCCTCACCAAAGGAGGCATTGACAATTTACTAGAAGGCAAAAATAATACTAATTTAAATGTATTTTTGTCTGTCTTTTAGTAAAGTGAGCTCATAGTGTATTTGGCACTTATTTTTGTAAACGTGTTACTTATTTTTGTGATCTACGGTTCATTTGAAGCATAACATTGTGTTTTTGAAGAAGTCTCATTTTGCAAATCTTCCTGTAATTTTCCAAAAAGCATTAGTTCTAAACCATTAGTTCTAAAAGGTAAAAAAAAAAGTTAACTGTAAGATAGATGGAGATAGCATATAGTGTTGATCATGCCTTTTCTGCTATTAACCAAGTGTATGTGGGTGCACAAGTGTGCATGCATGTGCTCAAAGAAAGAAAACAAGGGGGACATTGCTGAGGCCTTGAAACCCAGTATATTTTAAGTAAATATACATTTAGCTAAACAAATGAATACATCCAAAATTAATACGCAGAAGTCAGATTGAACCACCATCTAAGGCATATGGAGCAACTGACCTGGTTACTTCATTAGTTCCTCCCTCGTTTTTAAAAAAGAGTGAGTGTTTTCTTGGAAGAACAAATTATATTTTATCAAAAGGACACTAATGTATATAGTTACTTTCTGTTAACTTTTCAGTTGCTATATAGATTAAATTATTTGAGATGCAAACCGATAACAACAAAGAAAGGCCAATTCAATGAGAAAATGCTGTGTGCTAATCATTGCAGACTTTTAAGTTCTGCATCTAGGTCCTAACTGTGTGTCTAGCAAAGGCTCCATCTAAACAGTCTTTACTTGTGCTGCATATGAGTCCGCTGATTGAAGTGTTTCTCACTGTTCTATATCTAAAATTGCACAGATTCCCTAGAATCATCCCTTAAAAATTATTGGGCAGTGGCTTTCTAATCAGTGTGACATTAATCTGACCTCTAGAGAGGCAATGTGTTTCTGCAGCTTTACATCACTGTTAAGTCTCAAAGGCTGAAAAATCACAACTTCCACATTTATGTTGGCAATTACATTGGTATTTCTTTATAGTAAGGTCCCCAGTTCTAAAGGAGAGACAAAAACATGGTGCAAAGGGGTGGGGAGTGGTTTTATACAGTGACTTTAATCTCACATGTAAATTCAAGGAGAGTGACTCGAGTTATGCACGCATGCTGTACCTTGGAAATCATGTAAGCTTCCGTATCCATGAAGTACTGTGCTTCATGATGGAATATTAAATATACATGAAAGTATTAAGTCCTGCATAGATCACTGGAAATATTTTCCACAGAACAAAGAAGCTTCAATCCTTGTTGTTGTCATGTTTTTTCCTTACATAATTAAGAGAATGTATGGCCTCTCTTGTTGCTTCCCTGCACCCCCATCTTTGTCTTCAGTGCATTTGTATCCTTTCTTGTAGGAGATGAGTCATGAGTATGGGAATCAAAAATCTAGGAAGACACTGGGATAAGTTTTGTGTTTTGTGTATACGGGGGAAATGAGCAAGTGCTTCAGTGTACTATATTTTCAGGGCAGCCTACCCATTCAGCCTGATTCTGGGTTCTGACCACTTTTAGAAAGTGGTCTCTAATATGTGGATCTGCTGTGCAGGCTGCTGCACAAGGAAAAAGCCACTAGCACATTTGGTGCTAGAGTTGACAACATGGAGAAGAAAAAATAGCCTGGCTTGCTCTTGGGTGTTTACCAAGGATCTGATCTGCAGAAACAACTGGTGTCAGGAACTCCTGGAGCTAGAAGCAGAAACCTTCAGTTCTGTGCATGGCTGCCCCATGTGGTGAGTTATCAGAACCAGCTTGAATCATCTTCCTGACAGAGAAATACTGTATCATCATGCTGGAATGGCCATGCTCACCCATGCTAGTCACTGACATGCTAGTGTCTGAGCTGAGACCTTGCCTGGGCAACAAGGTCTTCCTGAATCTGGTGTGTTTCAGTGCATAACTTCACTCTCATTCTTGTTTCACCTCTGAGAGCTGATGAAGCTTTCTGAGGCATGGAGATCAGCATAACAACTAAGGTTTGCAAATCTAGCTCAGCGGAGAAGGGGTTCATGAAAAATGTTGGTAGTCCTACCTGGCAGATCCCTGTGGGGAATAGAGAGTGTCAAATAGTAGATTCTTGTTGCAAAGTATCTTTGAGTAATTTCTAGAACTTTTAGACAATTAGTGGTAGGTCCCCAGGCTGAGACTGGGGGTTGGGTTGGGGTTGGATTGTAAGACTCTCTGGATTTTCAAATTTGCTCGCCATTTAAACCAGGCACACATCTTTGTTATGCTTGCGGTTCATAGTAATGTCCAATTCTAATGAAAAATAACCATGACGATTAATTGCAGTTGTAGAAATGACATTAAGCTAGACCAAATTGGCTAAAATAGACACATTACAACTGAAGAAACTCTGGCATGGGCAATGTTTAAATGGGAGAGGCTCCCTCCTCATTTTTTACACAGCAAAAAAAAAATCTTCTTGTTATGAGATGTAACATACTTTATGCTTCCAGTCTCCTTTAAAGGGGAATGCTGACAGATTCTCTGTCTCCTTTATGTTGTTTATCATTTGCCACGATATTTGGGATTGAATTAATCTTCTAAAAACAGATTATACTCTAAAGTGTTTTACAGCTAAAAGCCCCATCATGACTTTTTCACAACTTGTTAATGGAACAAAAAAACAGGTTAGATGCTGTGTTCTAGGTGCTGTAATGGGTGCTTACTACTGCGTTTGCCAAATCCATCAGTGGTATTTCGCAGACATCCAGGAAACCTATTTGCTTCATAAATCATTGAAGCTCTTCAAGACCTTTATATAAGCAAGAAATATTCTTGAAGTGTTTAGCATCAATAATAATGAAAACTGGCACTATGGAGTCTTAAGCAATCTAAAACAAAGTGTACAGTGAGGTTTAGCTTGACTTTCACTGAATAATTACTTATAACAAGAATACATCATTGGCCATGACAGCTAACAGCATGGCTCAACAAACTTACTTGTGGAAAACATTTTTTTTGTCAAAGTGATTCATTCAGAAAATGAAAATTGTCAGGGATGAAGCCTGCCTAAACTTATGGCCTCTGACCTAAAAGTCCTTATCACTAATCCCAGATATGGAGAGTGGTTCTTAATTTTGGTTACTCAATGCCAGAAGAAGACATTCCCCACAGAGAGAGATGTAGTTTCTTCTTGACAGCTTCCTATATACTGTTCTGTATTCTGGCCACAATAAAACTTAACTTTGCCCCTCTCTTTACACTGGATATTCTTAAATCAGGATACAATAAAACTATAAAGTAGTTCACAGCACAATCCTATACATTCCTGCTAAAAAGTAAATCCCATTGAGTTCAATGAGGCTTACTGCCAAGTAACTGAGTGTAGGATTGCAGCCATAATTACTGACCACATGACCTGAAGTACTCTCTGCCTGTAGTGGACTCTGGTTTAAACAGCCACTACAGGAGAGCCCCTTTCAAGTCTTATTCATTCGTTAGTGTATTTCTTTTAATGTTTCTAGGTCACTTTCTGACCAAGGCCTCCACAGTGGCTTAAAAAACACATAAAATCAAAAGAATAACAAAACATCATAAATCAAAGCATTAAGAAAAAAACAATATCAAGCAGCAGCGTGACAGTAAAACAGAAAGTCGCCAAGTCTTCTTCTGGCAAGGAAAGGATGCTACCATCACTACCCATGCGCCCTCACTTCAGCACCTTTCTTTTCTTTTTGGGAGAAATCACCACAACATCTTTTTTCAGGGCTCCTTCTGGTAGCTGCTACTTTCCCCGACTATTCTTCCTCCTGAGTGAAGACCAAAAGGGATAAACATATATGAGAGCCATTGTTTTTGTGCTCCCTTGCCAATGAGTTATAAGCACTGTCAACGTAGGGAAGGGCCATAGCACAGTGGCAGAGCATCTGTTTTGCATGCTGAAGTCCCAGGTTCAAAACCTGGCATCTCCAGGTAGGGATGGTAAATGTCTTCAGTCTGAAACCTGCAGAGCTGTTGCCAGTCTGTGTAGACAGTACTGAGGGCAAGACTGGCTCCATACATACTTTATGGCTACACATATTCAAACAACACATGAATGGGGCTACTGGGACTGTCCCAAGGTCACCACATGAGTTTCATGACTGGCGGGGGGTTTGAACCAGGATCTTTCCAGTCCTACCGCAACACTCTAACCACTATAGTCAAGCTTCTCTCCGTCACTTTGTACTCCAAAAGTAGATCAACCAGTGTGACTCATTTTTATATAAAAAAGTTTGCAAAATGAACACCATTTCTTCATTTATTTATATCCAATGAAGGAGCCAATTTTATCCGACAGGCAACCTACTACAGAGTGCAACCTATGAAAAGCTTGGACAAATCCTTCTTGGACATTGACTTTCTAAAGAAAGATTCAAATTATATTCACATTTTGCTAGTAGCTCTTTTAATTTACTATACCAAAAATCCCAGGTAGATGGTGATATATGCACAATGTCTGAAAGGTAGTCCAGGATCCAATGACGGGGAAATAATAAAGCCAGTGGGTCTGATGTGAAAATCCTGAAAGAAAATACTAACAATATGCACAACAAAGGATGAGAGAATACGAAAGGTGAAGCTCCCACAATAAAGAGACGGGGGTTGAATGCAACATGGAGTCTTTTCCCTATTAACTACTGCCAACACCCTTCCACTTGCAGGTTATTTCAGCAAAATGGCTCGCCCCAATGGAATTACTGTGCATTCATGGCAAGACTGTTTACAATAGGGTTAAAGCTGAATAAATAACGGGAAATTGCTGTGCAGCAGGAGCAACTGCCAGCCAAAACCAGGAAGGAGTTGATGTATAGGGCAAAACCTGGCAACCGTTTTGGGGTATAAAATGTGCTCTGACAAGGTGATTGCAGCCTTCTGCAAAGTAAGCGGTCTGGTAAAGGGCATGTAGAGGAATAGAAGGAATGGGGTATTCACAGGATCAAAGAGACAAAAATCAAGCACAAGGGTACTGATGTCTGTGTTGAGCAAACTGAGATAGAAAATAAACTCCGGGGA
Source organism: Rhineura floridana (assembly GCF_030035675.1). NCBI lineage: Eukaryota > Metazoa > Chordata > Lepidosauria > Squamata > Rhineuridae > Rhineura > Rhineura floridana. The sequence goes on from NC_084489.1 coordinate 34,802,599, forward strand.
GGTTTTGGAAATCCCTTCTTTTCTTTATTATGGTAAGGTGTGAATGCATGCTGTGTGGGTACATTGAGAATACTTAATGCATACCTATTTTGCCCTACTTGCTATTTGACAACAGGCAGCCCAGTTCAATACACATTCACTCAGATGTCAATCTACACATTTCAGCGGCTCTACTGCTTAGTTAGAGCTCATAGGCTTGCAGCTTGAGTGTTATATCATTTGTCCTACCATAGGGAATTCCATGGGAAGTGAGTCTATCTAGCCCAGCCTTGCCTATTCTGAGGAGCTGCAGTTCTCCAAGATCTCAGGCAAGACCTCCCTCTCAATGCCTGCTACCTAACACTTCTTTTAATTGGAGAAGCCGTGTGGGGTGGGGAACGTAGGACCTTCAGCATGCAAGGTATGTGATCTACCACTGAAATATTGTTCATCTCCTCAAATGAGGGAAATCACTAGGTGAGGAAAATCATTGGATTGTTAGATTCAATATAATAAAATACATATGTAATCAAATATCTATTCAGTCTATATTTAATACATATCTGAATTTGTTACATTATAATACTGATGTTATTGATTTTGCTTACAGTGAAGGTCTTCTTCCAGGTAACATTAGTCTGGCTTAGTCTATAATCGTTTGAAGGCCTTAGCTGTAAGTCTTTCCTCTTCCCTCCTCATCCCTTTTTTCTTTTGTGTCATGTCTGTTTAGATTGAAAGCCTGATGGCAGGGACCGTCCTATTTCCAATAATATGTAAGCCACTCTGGAAACCTTCCCAGATGAAGAGGGGGATATTTTGATGAGTCTCATTGATTTCAGCAGAACTTAGGCAAAGCAATATTTCTCTGTATTGAGTTCAAAACATTGATTGATTGATTGATTTACCATTTATTTTCTCTGTCTTTTACTATGGACACACCTGAAGAATGCGTTTTTGTTGCTTTTGGCATCTCTCGCTAACATCAGCTCATTCTCAGCTTTAGCTTTCCGGATGCCATCCCTGCAATTCCATGCTACTTGTCTGTACTCTTCCTTTGTGGCCTGGCTTTACTTCCACATCCTGTATGCATCCTTTTTTGTTTTCAGGTCATCTCTAAGCTTTTCACTTCAAAAGAGGAAACTTCACAAAAATGAGTGGATTGGTAAAAAGAAAGCTGAAAAACAAACTCCAGAGGGTCACATCACTTGAAAATGCTTGGAAGTTGTTTAAAAACACTATATTAGAAGCTCAACTGGAGTGCATACCGCAGATCAGAAAAGGTACCACCAGGGCCAAGAAGATGCCAGCATGGTTAACGAGCAAAGTCAAGGAAGCTCTTAGAGGCAAAAAGTCTTCCTTCAGAAAATGGAAGTCTTGTCCAAATGAAGAAAATAAAAAGGAACACAAACTCTGGCAAAAGAAATGCAAGAAGACAATAAGGGATGCTAAAAAAGAATTTGAGGAGCACATTGCTAAGAATATAAAAACCAACAACAAAAAATTCTATAAATACATTCAAAGCAGGAGACCATCTAGGGAGGCGATTGGACCTTTGGATGATAAGGGAGTCAAAGGTGTACTAAAGAACGATAAGGAGATTGCAGAGAAGCTAAATGAATTCTTTGCATTTGTCTTCATGGTGGAAGATATAGGGCAGATCCCTGAACCTGAACTAACATTTGCAGGAAGGGATTCTGAGGAACTGAGACAAATAGTGGTAACGAGAGAGGAAGTTCTAGGTTTAATAGACAATATAAAAACTGACAAATCACCGGGCCCGGATGGCATCCACCTGAGAGTTCTCAAAGAACTCAAATGTGAAATTGCTGAACTGCTAACTAAAATATGTAACTTGTCCCTCAGGTCCTCCTCCGTGCCTGAGGACTGGAAAGTGGCAAATGTAACACCAATATTCAAAAAGGGATCCATGGGGGATCCCGGAAATTACAGGCCAGTTAGCTTAACTTCTGTTCCTGGAAAACTGGTAGAAAGTATGATTAAAGCTAGATTAACTAAGCACATAGAAGAACAAGCCTTGCTGAAGCAGAGCCAGCATGGCTTCTGCAAGGGAAAGTCCTGTCTCAGTAACCTATTAGAATTCTTTGAGAGTGTCAACAAGCATATAGATAGAGGTGATCCAGTGGACATAGTGTACTTACAAGGTACCTCACCAAAGACTTCTGAGGAAGCTTAGCAGTCATGGAATAAGAGGAGAGGTCCTCTTGTGGATAAGGAATTGGTTAAGAAGCAGAAAGCAGAGAGTAGGAATAAACGGACAGTTCTCCCAATGGAGGGCTGTAGAAAGTGGAGTTCCTCAAGGATCGGTATTGGGACCTGTACTTTCAACTTGTTCATTAATGACCTAGAATTAGGAGTGAGCAGTGAAGTGGCCAAGTTTGCTGACGACACTAAATTGTTCAGGGTTGTTAAAACAAAAAGGGATTGCAAAGAGCTCCAAAAAGACCTCTCCAAACTGAGTGAATGGGCAGAAAAATGGCAAATGCAATTCAATATAAACAAGTGTAAAATTATGCACATTGGGGCAAAAAATCTTAATTTCACATATACGCTCATGGGGTCTGAACTGGCGGTGACCGACCAGGAGAGAGACCTCGGGGTTGTAGTGGACAGCACAATGAAAATGTCGACCCAGTGTGCGGCAGCTGTGAAAAAGGTAAATTCCATGCTAGGGATAATTAGGAAAGGTATTGAAAATAAAACAGCCGAAATCATAATGCCGTTGTATAAATCTATGGTGTGGCTGCATTTGGAATACTGTGTACAGTTCTGGTCGCCTCATCTCAAAAAGGGTATTATAGAGTTGGAAAAGGTTCAGAAGAGGGCAACCAGAATGATCAAGGGGATGAAGTGACTCCCTTATGAGGAAAGGTTGCAGCATTTGGGGCTTTTTAGTTTAGAGAAAAGGCGGGTCAGAGGAGACATGATAGAAGTGTATAAAATTATGCATGGCATTGAGAAAGTGGATAGAGAAAAGTTTTTCTCCCTCTCTCATAATACTAGAACTCGTGGACATTCAAAGAAGCTGAATGTTGGAAGATTCAGGACAGACAAAAGGAAGTACTTCTTTAATCAGCGCATAGTTAAACTATGGAATTTGCTCCCACAAGATGCAGTAATGGCCACCAGCTTGGGTGGCTTTAAAAGAAGATTAGACAAATTCATGGAGGACAGGGCTATCAATGGCTACTAGCCATGATGGCTGTGCTCTGCCCCCCTAGTCAGAGGCAGTATGGTTCTGAAAACCAGTTGCCGGAAGCCTCAGGAGGGGAGAGTGTTCTTGCACTCGGGTCCTGCTTGCGGGCTTCCCCCAGGCACCTGGTTGGCCACTGCGGGACTAGATGGGCCACTGGCCTGATCCAGCAGGCTCTTCTTATGTTCTTTTTGTGAAGCCACACTGGAGTCCTGCCTGAACACCCTGAAGTCAGTCACGAACGAGGAGCTGTGTTTTTCTTTAATAGATTTATTAAGGGGTTTTGGTTCAGAGTGCTTCATGAATCAGCTTACAGGTTACACAGCGTTCAGCATAATTACTAGGCTAGACTAGAGATGACTACACTACACGTTGCGGCAACTAGTCTCATCCCCTCACCCGGGTTAAGTAAGGTTGGGTGGGCACCCTACTTGCGTGAACTCAGTGTCACTGTTGGGAGTGCGTGCGCACCCAAGAGCTCTGCCTCAGGGGAGCTGTTAGCCTGTGTTTTTCTTGCCGGCACTGGCGCCTCTGTGAGTGAGGCGAGGGCAGCCACTCTGCCTCAGCAGGTACCTCCTTGTCAGAGGAAGGTGTGATGGACTGGGGAGGCGGCAGTGGGTGTGGGTAGAGGAGGCGCATCAGGTGGAATGGCAACTGCCTGGCTGGGCCAAGCCTCCTTGGGGGTAACTGGAGCTTCAGGGCAGAACTTCAGGGCAGAGTGAGAGAGTTCTCAAAGTTCCACATGCCTGATGGCTCAACCTGGGAAGAGTCAGTCAATTCAGAGTCCTCCTCCTCCTCTGCCATCTTGCTACTCTACCTCTATTCTGCCGGGCCCATGACAATTGGCTTCTTCTGCTGTCTTTCCCATTTTTTCCTTGTTAGAATTGTTTGCAATTATGCCCTTTGAATTTCCTTTTTAAAGAACTCCCACCCATCTTGGACTCCTTTTCTTATAGAGGTTGCTTGCCATGGATCCTTACTTATCATTATTCTGAGTTTATTAAAATAATTGCCCTGAGTTTATTAAACTTGGCTTTCCTCTCATGTTTTGCTTCCTTTAAAATCAAAAACTCAAGTATAACATGGTCACTTTGCCCCAGAGTTCCCGTAACTGTGACTTCGGCCACTAAGTCATATCTGTAGTGTATTGGCCCTCCAGGCTTGCCATACCAGGAACTGCTGAGTCAGCCCCAGGCTGTGGCAGTTTCAGTTCCAGGCCTGCCTTACAAGTACCATACTGTGGGCCTTGTTCTGTATATAATTAGTTATAGTAAAGTTCTTGTTATTGTTAGATGCTCTGTGTGGCCTCTTCCTTCATGATAGTTTTTACTGGCGACGGAGATGGGATACTGAGACACATGCATTAGAGGCTGAAAGAGAAAGAACATTTCTCAGACTGGATTAGAACTAGGGTTGCCAGGTCCATGGCCTGAGACTGATCCTGTATCTTTAGGAGAAGAGAAGGTCAGCCAAGTGCAGGTGTTCTTGCAACTCTGTAATGAGAAAAACCACAAGGTGGAATTCTCCCTCCCCCCTGCACAACTTTTAAAAATACAGAAGACCTCTTGGAGGCCAGGCCTGGCAACCCTAATTAGGACATCAGCTTGGGCCTTGTCGAAACCACTGCAAAGCACTCCAGGTCAGTGTGTATCTTGTGGAATATGGCCAGCCAAGGGCATCTTGAAGAATTTAACCCTGCATGTCCCAGCAAGTGGGAAAGTTATGCAGCCAGGCTGGAGTTTTACTTAGCAGCAAATGGCATTACAGAGTCAGAGAAGCAGCGTGCTGTGTTGCTCAGTGTCTGTGGGTCGGACACCTTTGACCTAGCCTAGGCCCTTGTAGCACCAGCAAAACTTGCCAATACATCTTATGAGGATATCCGGAATGCTTTACAAGGACATTTCTCTCCAAAACTGTCCTAAATAGCACAACGTAATTCTTTCTACAAATGAAATCAGGGCCCAACAGAGAGTGTGTCACTGTATGTTGCTGGACTTAGATGCATGGCAAAACACTGTAGTTTCCCAAACCTTGAAGAGATGCTGCGTGATCACCTGGCCTGTGGGCTGCATGATGAAGGCCTGCAAAAGTGTCAGTTTGCAAAAGGACAGCTCACGTTCAAGACTGCATTAGAGCAGCCTTTCCCAACCGGTGTGCCTCCAGATGTTGTTGGACCACAACTCCCATCAGCCTCAGCCATTGGCAATGCTGGCTGAGGCTGATGGGAGTTGTGGTCCAACAACATCTGGAGAAACACTGGTTGGGAAAGGCTGCATTAGAGGAAGCTCTGGCTGCAGAAGCAGCAGCAGCAAGCCCCCGAGAAGTGCACTTGGCAAGAAACACCCTGTTCAGAAACCCAGCTGGCTAAATATTCAAATCAACAACTTCTAGAGATCCACAGGCTGCAGTGCAAATGCTCATCAACCAGAGTAGGTGCTGCAGGATCTCCGAGATCTAGACAAGTTTCTCCATTGAAAAGTAGGAACTGTGGTGGATCCCATGAACGGCATGCCTGCCATTTCAGAGGTACACAGTGTTGGTATTGTCAAAAAGTTGGGCATATTGAATGAGTATGCCAAGCCAAAGCGGAAGCAGCTGTCCCCAGAAGTGCGGTGGAAAGGAAAACACCATCAAGGACACAAAGCAGTACCACACACACTGTACAGAAGTTTTCCACATATGACAAAGCAGAGGAGGTGATTAACCACATCAAGCCAGGGTTGCAGTACTCCACCAATGTGAGCAAGGTGAAGGTGACAGTCACCATCCAGGGTGCTCCATGCAACATGGGAGTTGATTCGGGCTCAGGTTATACTATCATCTCATTGGAAACCTACCAGCAAATATTTCCTTGTGGGGGCCCACAAATTGTCCCTTTCCACTCCAAACTTACTCATTACCAGGAAAATCAGGTTAGAATAAAGGGTGTCTGTGAAACTGAGGTGCATTACCAAACTTTCCATGGAACTTTACAGTTATTGGTTGCTCAAGGGCATCGCACCAGTCTCCTTGGCTTAGACTGGTTTGAGCCATTGGGCATTGCTCTCACGGGGGTCCATCAGATTGGTGAATCATTATGGGATAGCATCCTAACTGATTTCAAAGCTGTTATTGATAAAGGTCTTGGGAAATATAAGGGGCCTCCTATTTCATTGTTCTTGGATCCTACTGTGGACCCCATCTGTATGAAACCCCGTCGTGTTCCATTTGCACTGTGAGCAAAGATTGATGCTGAACTTGATTGCCTCATACAGCAAGGCCTCTTGGAGCCAGTGACACACCCTACATGGGAGACACCCATTGTCACTCCATTGAAGGCCAATGGCAACATCCGCATTTGTGGTGACTACAGGTACACTATCAATAAAGCCCTGCATCAGCATCCATATCCAATCCCAGGGGTGAGTCATCTTTTGGCATAACTATCACAAGGAAAAGTTTTTGTGAAGTTTGACTTGGCCCAAGCCTATCAGCAACTGTCTGTGGATGATGCTACTGCCAATGCTCAGACTATCACCACTCATCATGGAGCATTCAGAGTAAAATGCCTCCAGTTTGGTGTTTCAGTGGCTCCTGGAGTTTTTCAGAGCTTAGTTCAGGACATTCTTAAAGGAGTACCAGGTGCCATACCGTATTTTAATGTTGTCTTGGTTGCCGGCAACTCCATTGCTGAACTTGCCTCACAGGTGCAGGATGTACTGCACCATTTTGCTGTTGCTGGTCTCCGGGTCAAGCATGAGAAATGTGTATTTGTTTTCCCCCAAATTGAATTGCTTGGGTACAGTACTGATGCCACTAGCATTCAGCCTACCCCAAAAAAATTTAAAGCAATTCATGAAGCTCCAGTGCCTCGTAATTAACAGGAACTCCAAGCCTTCTTGGGACTCTTTTTTTTTTCTTCAATTAATTTTTATTCAAATTTTCAAAACCAAAACAATACAAAAAGAAAAAACACAAATCCATAACTAATACAATAAAAAGAAAAAAATATATAAAAAAATTGACTTCCGATTTGTCGTAGTTCAGCTATAAGTCTATAATATATAACAAGCCTGTATCTTGATAGATTATAAAATCACCTTCCTCCAGCGGTTATCTTAATTGGTTACAAATCTCATTAACATCATATCATTTTATTCTTCCACAAAAAGTCAAAGAGAAGTTTCCAATCCTTGAGATATATGTCCATCAATTTTTTTTCTAGATAAACATGTCAATTAATCCAACTCATCAAGTCTACTAAGTCCAGTAATTTCAAATCGCTCTTCTTCCATTATCCGTATTGGTTCCATCTTCCATCTTCCATCTTTACGCGCCCAATAATCTTGCTGTCATAGTCAGATCCCTCCGCCTGTGCAGCCTCTGAGACGGGCTCCCGTCTTGGATGAAACTTTTTCAGTTTTAAATCCAGTCAGAAGGGTATTTTTTGACTGGGGATAATTTCTTCCGGATAAGGAAGAAACGTGAGATTTCCCACACAGCTTTGTTGTGATTGTTGGAGACTGGAATTCATCAGAATTGTCTGTGAAAGAAGGTCTTCCAGCAGCTCAGACGGAGTGAGGATTTCTAGCTAGCTCAGCTGAAAAAGTGACCCGTTTTTTTTTCTTTAAAGAAAAACGGTCTAACAGGCAAGCATTCTCCTGTCTAAGCTTATCACTTTCTTATCTACATAGCTAAAGAGATTTGTCAAGGAATCAGCAATTAAGAAAACCTGGGTGAGCCAAAACTTTCCTTTTCTTTTACTCACGGAACTAAGGGGGAAGATAATAAAAATAGCCTATCTTTTTTTATTGCAAAAAGCTGACATGGAAAATAGCATTATAAAGATTACAACGGATGAGGGTTTTCTTTTTGATTTATAAGACTTTTGTGTAATATATGTCGGACTATTTTTTCTGATCTACTTTTTTTTTGACGAATCTGCTCATTTTTTCTGCTACTAGTTATTTGGACGCTGTGAACTAAAGCTGTTTTTGCACTTCTGAGCATATAAGAGATAAGGGCTGTCTAGAGTGTGACGCCAGTTGGTTTGAAAGATTAACTCCTTTGTAACTGGATAAAGAAATAAACTGCTTTTTGCTTGGGACATTGAAAATTGAAGGAGTTTTGTTCCTTTGGCTTTAAGAATGACAATTAAGAAGATCATGGATGTACAAGAAGGGACTTTATCTTTAGACATGTTTCAGAAAATAATGAATGGGATTAACTCAATAAAATAAGAACTGAGAAATAATAGTCAAGCGCTGAGAATTGAATTTGACGAAATGAGACAGGAGCTGAAAGAAATTCAGGATTCTATGAGAAAGGAGAATAAAGATAGATCTGGAAAACCAAAAAAGGATGAAAGAGAAATTAAAGGCAAGGTTCAAACTATGGAGATTGGATTAAATATGGACATGAAAAAAGATTTGGATTTCCTGGCTGTGATGGATCCTGGAGACAAATATTACGGTTTGGAACTCAGCGCTGTCCCTGAAGGAATTGAAGAGATTGGAGATAAAGATATTATCGGTTCAAAAAAATTCCTGGACTGGAAGGATTTGATGGAACTTGAAATGGAGAAAGCTAACAGAATTAATCCCTGTTTTGTGTCAATGGAAAAATCTTCAAGAGATGTGCTAGTGTATCATATAAAAAAGAGGAACAGAGATGCGGCTTTGCAACAATACTTCAGTGATACGTTTGGAACTGATGGCAAGAAAATATCTGTGAAAAAGGAAATTCCTATCAGACGCCTTCTTGGGACTGTTGAATTTCTATCATGCCTTCTTGAAACATAAGGCTACAGTGGGAGAACCATTGCATCGGCTTCTTGATAAGCATGCTACATAGCAGTGGACAGCCTGGCATGATAAGGCTTTCCATGATGTAAAACACCTGTTATAGTCTGACAGAGTCTTGGTGCACTATGATGAATGGAATCCCTTGATTCTCACATCTGTTGCATCTCCATATGGTATTGGAGCTGTCCTGAGCCACCAACTTGAGGATTCTCATAAGATGCCTATTGCTTTCTACTCCAGAACAATGTCTTCAACAGAATGGAATTATGCCCATATTGATAAGGAGGCCCTGGCTATTGTGGCTAACATAAAAAATTCCATGACTATGTCTATGGTCGACCATTCACTATTGCTACTGACCACAAGCTATTATTGGGATTGTTTGTCCCTAACCAGCAGATGCCTCAAATATTATCTCCATGCATGTTGCAGTGGGCGATTTTCCTGAATGCGTATGATTACACATTGCAACAGCGGCCTGGCAGGAGCATTGCCCATGCTGATGCTTTGAGCTGCCTCCCTCTCCCTTCTGCTGGGATTGATGAAACACCTCCATTGGATGTGCTGTTATTAGAGTTGTTACCGGAACCACCCCTCCATGCTGGGAATATTGCCACTGTGTTGTCCAAGGACCCAGTTCTTGCCCATGTTCTCAACTCTCAAGGGAAGCTTGAGGAGAAATTCAGACCATTTGTATCCAAACAACATGAACTATCAGTGCACAAAGGATGCCTTCTGTGGGGAAATAGTTGTCATTCCTACTGTGTTGAGACATCGGGTGTTGGAGGCCTTACATGAGGGACACCCTGGTATACTGCGAATGAAGGCTCTGGGGCGCAGCTATGTATGGTGGCCCAAGATGGACAGCGAGATTGAATCTGTTGAATGCATCAACAGATGTGAGAAGTGTCAGGTTTCAAGACCAGCACCACCACATGCCCCAGTGCACCCATGGGAATTGACAAAACACCATGGTCACAGCTTCATATTGACTTTGCAGGCCCCTTCCAGGGACAAACTTTCTTGATTGTTGTTGATTCATACTCCAAATGGTTAGAAGTAGTTCCAGTATCGTCAATGACATCTCGTATTGTTATCAAGACCTTACGCAGGCTTTTCACAACACATGGGTTGTCAAACACCATTGTCTCAGACAATGGGCCCCAGTTCACAATTCTGCACATTCCTGGATAATGGACTGATTTGGCATGTCATTTCAGCCCCTTTTCATCCAGCAACCAATGGCCAGGCCGAGAGGATGGTCAGGATAACAAAGGGTGCATTGAAACTGATTGTAGAAGGTGACTGGGACTGACGCCTTGCACGTTTTCTCTTGACACAACACATCACACCTTGTACCACAACTGGAAGGAGCCCAGCTGAGCTATTAATGAACAGATGACTAACGACTCTGCTTGATGGGTTGCATCCTGACTTGACTGAGGACTGACCAAGGGAGTCTGTTGCAGTTCAAGAACCTGCACAGGTGTTCACCCCAGGTGACCCGGTGTATGTCAGGAACTACGGTGCTGGTGAAACATGGATTGCTGCCACTGTGACCCAAGCCACGGGCCCATTGTCCTACAGGGCTCAAACACCAGACAGCCATGTGTTACGTCTACATGTGGACCAGATGAGAGGATGAAGCCCAGCTCCAACAGTTCTCTCTGAGGGTGCTGGAAATACTCAAGTGGAAAGAGGAAATGAGCCAGTGGCTGCTCCTGATACTAGACAAGAGCAGTTGCGCCTGGACCCTGAAGTGGACCAGCATGAACCAGAGCCAAATGGGGAACTAGGGGATGCACTATCAGCTTCAATGCAAAATTGTCATCGATCAACCCACACCAGGGCTCGTCCCAAGTATCTTCAGGACTATGAGAGCAAGGGGGGAGGGTGTAGTCTATTGCCCTCCAGGCTTACCATACCAGGAACTGCTGAGTCAACCCCAGGCAGTGGCAGTTTCAGTTCCAGGCCTGCCTTACACCATGCTGTGGGCCTTGTTCTCTGTATATAATTAGTTATAGTAAAGTTCTTGTTATTGTTAGATCCTCTGTGTGGCCTCTTCCTTCATGATACTTTTCAATATCTCTTGGTTAGAATCAACTCAAGGATAGCTGATCCTCTAGTTCCTTCCTCCACTTTCTTTGGCAGAATTTGTCTCCCAACAGATATCAGGGTAATTGAAGTCCCCCATTACATCATGCCTCCTTGAAACATTAGAAATTTGCTTTTCAAAAGTTTCATCCTCCTTGATTGAATGGTGGGTAGTAGACTCCAACCACCATGTTCCTTTTATTCCTTGCCCCATTTATTTTAATCCAGATACTCTCGGTGGAGCTACCAAGGTCATCCTTCTAAATTTCTGTGCAGGGATATATATATTTAACACTGAGGACTCAGTGTCTGGCACCACATCAGGGCTCAGCGTGACAAGGCCACAAAAAGGAGAAGCATGGGTGATGGCCCTTTAAAGATTCACATTCTTCAGGCAGCGGGGTAGAGCTAAAGAGGGGTATATTAGACTAAGGGAACTCAGAAGGCCTCCATCTACCTCTAGCCTTTGTTGGAGCAAGTCGCTCAGTGGGAGGTTTCCATGGTGCTGCAGCCACTGGATGGGCCAGAACAGTAAAGATATAGTGAGTAGGTATACAGCATTGTGGAGGTTCTACTTCATACCATGTTATTATGTCCCTTTCAGAAATCTTTGGCTTTGAACTTATAACAGCTATTGCTGCTGACTTGTATTTAAACTTTAATCTTGACTGATAAGATTTATAAGATTCCAGACTGCACACAGGTGCCCACAATGAGCAGTCTTTCTTATTTTGATAAACAACGGCTATGGGTGTTTGCTAATGATATTAATCATTTTGTTCAAATGCTGCCTGTTTTCATTCCTTACACTTTTCCCCTGTCCAGCCCAGTCAGAAACAGAGGAAATCAAAAGCGCATACCTGTTAACATTCCTTCCAGTCCAAAAAAAATTGATAGCATATTCCCACATGCAACTCTATAAAAGACACTAAAACAGTGCACTGAATTGTTCTGACATGTTTTTCTTCCTGGTTTTATGCAAACTAAGCAGTTATCTGGGGCCATTCATGTACTTATAGCAGGGATACCAAACCACAATCCAATCAGAATTGGGCACTCTTTTTTATTTTGAGGTCCTTATTCCCTCAGCAGTAATCCATCAGAGACCACATGCTGACTATGGGTGGGGCCGCCTCTCTCTCTCTCTCTCTCTCTCTCACACACACACACACACACACACACACACTCACTCACACCCTTCTCTCTCTCCCACTTCAGTAGTCCAGTAGTAGTCATGGGGAACAAGTCATGCATAATAATCAATGGTGTATAAGAAGATAATAATAATAATAATAATAATAAAATTTTATTTAGCAGACGCCCATCTGTCCGACTGAACGGACACTCTGGGCGACGTACAATATAAAATACAATATAAAATACAATCTGCTCATATACATAATCATCACATTATTAATATCATAACATCTCATCTGAAGACCATCTTACATTAATACAGTGTAAAACCTAACCCACCCCAGAGATCCCATAGGCCTGCCTGAAGAGCCAGGTCTTCAAGGCTCGGCGAAAAGTCAGTAGGGAGGGGGCATGCCGAAGGTCAAAGGGAAGTAAGTTCCAGAGGGTGGGGGCCACGATCGAAAAAGCCCTCTCCCTGGTCCGCACCAACCTAGCTGTCTTAGTCGGTGGGACCGAGAGAAGGTCCTGTGAGGCTGATCTTGTTTGGCGGCATATTTGGTGATACTGGAGGCGCTCCTTCAGATAAACTGGGCCGGAAACGTATAGAGTTTTAAAGGTTAAAACCAACACCTTGAATTGGGCCCGGTATATAACTGGCAACCAGTGTAATTCAATCAACACTGGGGTGATATGATCGCGGCAGCGGGTCTGCTTTATTAAGCGTGCCGCCGCGTTTTGTACCAGCTGGAGTTTCCGGACCGTCTTCAAGGGTAACCCCACGTAGAGCGCATTACAGTAGTCTAATCGAGAGGAGATCAGGGCATGTATCACTCGTGGGAGCAGATGTATAGGAAGATAGGGTCGCAGCCTCTGTACTAGATGAAGTTGGTACCAAGCTGCCCGGCTCACTGCAGAAACCTGAGCCTCCATAGACAGCTGGGAGTCCAAGATGACCCCGAGACTGCGGACCTGGTCCTTCAGGGGCAAACTCACCCCATTAAGTATCAGGTCAAAATCACCCAACCTTCCCTTGTCCCCCACTAGTAATACCTCAGTCTTATCGGGGTTCAGCTTCAGCCTGTTCTCTCCCATCCATCCACTTACGGACTCCAGGCACTTGGACAAGGTATCCACAGCCAACTCTGGTGAAGATTTAAATGAGAGATAGAGCTGCATGTCATCCGCATATTGGTGAGACTGCAGCCCAAAACTCCTGATGATGGCTCCCAGCGGTTTCATATAAATGTTAAATAGCATGGGAGAGAGGATAGAACCCTTTGGACACCACAGTTGAGGGGCCAAGGGTCTGAAACCTCCTCCCCCAACACTACCCATTGATATCTACTGGAGAGATAGGAACGGAACCACTGTAAAACAGTGCCTCCTATTCCCAGTCCCTCCAGGCGACTCAACAGGATACCGTGGTCGACGGTATCGAAAGCCGCTGAGAGGTCCAGGAGTACAAGGAAGGTATGTTCTCCCCTATCCAACGCCCTCCTCATATCATCCACCAGAGCGACCAAGGCTGTTTCAGTTCCGTGTCCAGTCCTGAAGCCCGACTGGAAAGGATCTAAATAATCTGCTTCCTCCAAGTGTGTCTGTAGCTGCTTTGCCACCACACGCTCAATCACCTTGCCCAAGAACGGTAAATTGGAGACTGGGCGAAAGTTGTTTAAATCTTGGGGATCCAAGGAGGGCTTTTTCAGAATAGGTCTTATCACTGCCTCCTTGAGGGGCAATGGCATTACACCCTCCTCCAAGGATGCATTTACCATTGCCTTGATCCCATTGCCCAGTCTCTTTTTACAGCTCATAACGAACCATGAAGGGCAAGGATCAAGTAAACAAGTGGTTGGTTTTACAGTAGAGACCACCTTGTCCACTTCATCAGAGAGAAGAGGCTGAAACCAATCCCAGCAGACCGGATTGCAACTGGCCACCTCTGGACCCCTACTTGTAACCACGACGTACGGAATCTTGTCCTTTAGGTGCTCGATTTTATCGGCAAAGTGTTTAACAAATGTGTCACAGGAGGCTTTGGATTGTTCCATAGGTTCCTGCGCTACTGGACCGACCAGGCTTCGGACCACTTGGAACAACCTCCTGGGACAGCACTCTGCCGACACAATAGAGATAAGAAGAACGTTGCTGGATCAGGCCAGTAGCCCATCTTGTCCAGCATATTGTTCTCAGAGTGGCCAACCAGATGCACAAGGGAGGCCTGCAAGCAGGACCTGAGTGCAGGAGCACATGTGATACCCAACAACTGGTATTCAGAGGCATATTGCCTTTTGACAGTTGAGGCAGAAATTGGCCATCATGGTAGTAGCCATTGATAGCCTTATTCTCCATGGATTTGTCGAATCCTCTTTTAAAGCCATCCAAGTTGGTGGCCATCACTACCTCTTGTGGGAGTGAATTCCTTAGCTTAACTATATGCTACAGGAAGAAGTGCTTTTATTTGTTTTCCAACATTCAGCTTCATTGGATATCCACAAGTTCTTAGTGTTATGAGAGAGGGAGAAAAACATTTCTCTCCCCACTTTCTCCATGCCACACATAATTTTATTCACTTCTATCATGTCACCTCTTGCTCACTTTTTCTCTAAACTAAAAAGCCCCAAATACTGCAACTTTTACTTATGGGGAGTAGCTCCATTCCCTTGATCATTTTGATTGTCCTTTTCTGAACCTTTTGCAACTCTTCAATATCCTTTTTGAGGTAAGGCGACCAGAACTATATACAGTATTCCAAGTGTAGTCTCATCATAGATGTGTATAATGGCATTATTATATGGACAGATTTATTTTCAATCCCTTTCCTAATCATCCCTAACATGGAATTTGGTTCGTTCACAGCTCCTGCACGTTGGGTCAACATCTTCATCAAGCTATCCATTATAATCCCAAGGCCTTGTTCCTGGTCAGATTATGTCAGTTCAGACTCCATTAGGGTAGATGTGAAATTAGAATGCACCATGTGCATCACTTTACACTTACTTACATTTAATTGTATTTGTCATTTTGATGCCCATTTGTCTAGTTTAGAGATATCCCTCAATCCTTGAGCTCCCCTCAATCCTTTTTTGTTTTAACCACCTTACACAATTTGGCATCATCATGTGCAGGTCTCATTACCGATCCTTGGGGGACTCCGCGTTCTACATCCATTCACTGGGAGATTTGCTCATTTATTCCTACTCTTGGTTTTCTGTTTGCTATTCTTATTCCTTGACTACTAAGCTTACTCAGGAGCCTTTGATGGGGTTCTTTCTCAAAAGATTTTTGGAACCATATGTACAGAATGTAAATCGGATAATCTCTATTTATATGATTGTGGCTGATCTCAGATATGGTGTATCTCCATTCATGGCAAGGGACATATTCAGTAAGGCTCAGGTACGCATTGTAAAACAGAAACGGAGATATGCATTTAAACAGAGCTTGGAAGTGAAGAAAACAATTATTTAAAAAAACAGATAGTGGTGGTGAAGAATGGAGTGGAGGGAAAAAGGAGCCGGAGGTCAAGAACATGGATAAAGAAGGAGAAGGAGGCAGCAGCAGAATGGAGATAAAGAACTGTGGAAGTGAAAGATGACTCGTGTGTGTGTGTGTGTGTGTGTGTGTGTGTGTGTGAGAGAGAGAGAGAGAGAGAGAGAGAGAGAGAATACTGTGTTTGCACTTGGCACACAAAGTGGCCTCCACCACCCTCTCTGGCTACTGTGCTGCATTTGCAGTATTTTACCTGTTTTGCATCTCAGGGGAAAAAGTTTGCTTGAGTGAGTGTCCCTTAGCTGGTGGCGGGGCAGGGTCTGGGAGGTGGTTAAGTGAGAGTGATTATGCTGGCTGGCTGAGAGGGGGTTGCACTTGGTTTGACGTGCAAAGATCTGAGTAGTGGCCTCAGCCTCCCTCCCCACCACCTTTTCCAGTGGAGAGACCACCATTGCTATCTTATGAATAAAAAAAATTATTCTACTACTTCCGTATGTGTTTATTTATTTTTAATGTTGTTTGAGGCTACTTAGATGTGCAGCAGCCAAGGCCAGCACCTTGTAGGGTTTTTTTTAAGTAACTAAAATGTAATTGTAGTGATTACTTGGGAGGAAAAGTAAAGTAATCAGTTACTTTCAGAGCAACAGTAATTGTAATGGTAATTACTATTTTTTGGGCCATGTAACTGTAACTGTAATTTATTACTTTTTAAAAGTAATCTTCCAAGCTCTGCATTTAAGAGTTCATCTGCATATACATAGACAATGTCTATGGAAGGTTGCTTATGTGTGTGGCTTTTTTGCCAAATAATTGTCTCTCAAATTATCAACATAAACAAGTGACTAGAGTGAAACTTGATTTGTTCACTTATTTTGTGGGTGGTATATGCTAATTTTCATGTCAGTCCATAAGCAATCAATATCAACCCAGACAATGTATTCACATTCTTTCTTTTGTACCTAACCAAATAAATACTACCAAGAAATAGGAGTGCTTTATTCCAGGTCAGACTATTTTCCATTTGGCCACTATTATTAGGTACTATATCATCTATTATGATAATTCTTAAGCAAAGAATCTTTTCCATCTTTTAAGCTAGTGATCCTGGGACCTTTGGCATGCAGAGCATGTCCCTCCCCAAATGCTGACTCCTACTCCCTGGAACCTCCAGAATATAATAGAAACCATGAATCAACCATTCCATAGATAAACCTGATTTCATCCATGTACATATCACACTTCATTTCTTACAAAAAGCATTAGCCATATAACTTGAAAAATTGCAAACTTATATTGCATGTTGATAGTAAGCTGGCTTCACTGCTTTTAAAAAAAATTAAACTGGTGAAATAGGTTACAGGTTTGATCATTTTCCCTTTGAAATTAGTGCAAGTACAGACGGTGTTTTATTTGATTTTATTATTTGTTTAAAAAACAGTAAAGGTTTTAAGTCACTATAACCTAACATTGAAGAACCCAGCTGGATGCAGCTATGCTATTTGGAAAGAAGCTTAATCCGCAAAACAAAAATATAACCATGACATGATCCATTTTTAACATAGGTGAGGCCCGTCATAATATTTTAATGTTACATTCTCTCCATTGTCACATGAACTTTAATTTTACAGGAGTTGATGCAGAAGGGAAAGTCCGCTGGGATTAATCACTATTTTTTTAAAAAATGAGGCTTCATTATATCTTTGTTCTTTGTATCTTGGCTTTTGTTCGCGCATTTTTAATTAGGATCTGGTATCTGCAATAAACAGTAAACATAAAGAGCTTTGCAAAAATGTATTAGACTGTTTGTTTTCACACTCTAATGCATATTTGCACAATTTTACCATGAAAAAAGGAAAACATGCTAAGCTCTTGGGCTCTATCCCAAATGTCCTGGAATAGAATCTGGAAATAAGAATGCAGCCACAGCACATCATATTTCAGCAATTAACCTAAGAAAAGAAACACATTCTCTGGGACTAGAAGCATTTTAGAGGCAAAAGCTGCAGGGGAAACACAATTTACTCACCAAATTTATTTCTGATTTTCCTCTACTTTTCATCAATGAAGCAAATGCTTAAGAAAACCACAAAGAATGGGAACTTTTGTTAACTTATCTGCAGAGAAAAATAATGATTTCATCCTTTGCCTGGAACATAAGTATTTATTTATTTCCTAGAAAGGATTCAGAAGGAATCAAAAATGACAATGCAGATTGAAACTTAGCCTAATGGTTACATGGTTGTCCAGGGCTTTCATATTTCATTTTAAATAGGCGGGGAAGGTGTGGGATAAAGAAATGAAAAAATCTAGCAACAGGACAATGAAGATTAAAGTGGAATGGAAAAGTAAAAGTAACTTTTTAAAATGATTCTGGGAATTGGGATAGTTTCCATAAAGACATATGGTGGTGGGTTGTTGTTAAAGTAAAATAACTGAAAATGCTATTTGCCCAAGAAAGATGAACTTTCATTTTAGAGCATTCCTATCAAGTACCATCACAAAATTTCCAAGGTTTAAAATGTGGCTCTTGTGAACACTTGTTATTGATATGACACCTTGATGCTCTTTGAACGTGACACAAAATTTATAAAGGATATAAGAAATTCTAAGGTGTAAAGTGATTTTTTCCTACAGAACTAAGCTTTAATGTGTTTCCAAATAAAACACAAGATTAAGTAATTTATTTTGTCATATGGTCTATTTATGGGCTGAAACACTGTAAAACCAGATAAAAGATAGAGTCTCAGATGTCAAAGTAAAAGATGAAAATCATTACATTTTATTAGCAGGCGATATATAAAAATGCCAAAATGAACTGTAGAGAGAGGGATAGTATTATGCTCAGAGGTCCCGCATCTGAGTTGTGTTTGTTTTTCCCACCTCCCCTAAAGGGGAGTAATGGTTCTGAATTTAATTAAAAGTCTATTTTTTAAGATTAAAGTCATGAAAAAGTTAAAAGAATCACAAAGAAGAGTAACTGTAGGGGTCTTGGGGAATTTGAAGTGATGAACTCACTGATATTTTATTTCCCCTTGACTATTTGTGGGAGGATCAGAAGGGTTGGTAGCGAATTGTTAAAGTGAAGGTTTTTATAAACCTATTAATTTTGTATTGATTTATACAAATGTTAGCTGTAATAATTGCAATCAACTTTAGAGGGCATTGTTGGTGAGCTTATTTCCCTTAACCCTTTTTTAAAGTTTCTATGTTTGCCCTTTGGTTAGTTTCACCGTAACTAGCTAGCTTTATGCTTAGCTGCACCCAGCCACTCCTTAGCAATTGCATTTTATGCAACCATGTTTATGAATTAAAACTTGAAAAGAGCCTAAGAAATTTATCAGGACAAGAGGCTTCTAGCTCTGTGTAAAATAACAGACCTGCATTGTGCATCTAACTCAGTCACCATTGTCCTCTTCCTACTCTTCTTTCAGTACAGCCTGCATCTTCCAATGCCATCTATAACCTGACAATCTAATTTTTGACACAGTCCATCTTTCCTTATATTGACCAAGAAGAGTACTTAAGTCTATATAACGTAAGCTCAGATCCGTCCAAAATACTTCCCCATTTCAGTGATTAGGTTTGTCCCCTCAGCTTCTGATCCTACCTTTTCCTGACTGTGACATGCATCAAGTGCAAACAATGATCATATGTGAAGGGGTGTGGCAAGGGTTACTGCACCCCCGAAAAAATTGTACATGCACAGGTCATTTCAGATCTTACAATGAATGTGGGCAGCTTGGATTGAAGTCTCCCAACACAATGCTGCACCCATCATGAGTGCTCATTGTACGAGCCAAGGACATCACAAAGGCTATGCATTTTACCTAGCTTGGCCTTCCTGTTAGAAAAACAGTATCTCCCTTATAATATCTGAAAGTCGGCATATCTTTCTTTTTGTATCTCGACCAGCAGTGGCCAGTTTCCTTGGCAAAACTGATACCAGCCACTGGGTAGTATTATATTGGAAGGGAAATTTCCAGATGGGGAGGTGGAAGTGGAGGTTGAGGGAAGGTTTTGCAGCTACTACTGTGCATATGTGTGGCTATTTGCACAGTGAGTAAATAATCACTGTGATGTAAGTGTAGGCTATTGACATCAGCAGGGGCAAATTTCCACCCAGAAACTATGCACATGCATGATGCTGGCTGTGGCACCCCCCTTCATTGCTGCCAAAAGGTTAAAGTGGGAATTCCTTTCTGTTCTTGCCAGTGCTTGCCCGTGGTTTCATCTAGCAAACCATCTCCACGGCTGCTGTTGGTCTCACTGGTACATGCATTAGGAAGCCAGAGGATACTGCAGCTGCCCAGATAATATACCACAAGCCTTCAGTGAGTCATATATCATGTAGGTAAATAAGTAGACTTTGTAATGCAGCAGCTCCTCAATACGCAATTATATCGTAAGCAATTGTTCCTAAGTTTGCATTTTATTCATGCAAAAATACTTTCTTTTATCAGCCTTCTGGTCCTTCCAAGGTCACACCTTTCCAGGTGCCCATTCTTATGACACTTACTTATTTGCATGGACATCCCATTGAAATCAATGAGAATATACTTCTGAATGGCTAGGATTATGCTAACAGTTGAATCTCCATTTTGGAAAAAGTAACAGTTGGGGTAGTTTTTAGGTAACATGAAAAGAAATAAAAGCATGGCTTTGTAGGTAAGAAACAAACAAACAACATCAAGTTGAGGCCATAAGGCCCTGGAATTGAAATCCCACCAGAAACCTGGTTTGTGAAGGTGAGCCAGCCTCCATCAGTAAGAATGGCAGAATGTCCTTTGGGCTCTTACAAGAATAATGAATGCATTGCTCTGTGTCATGAATTTACTTCATCAGATTCCTTAAGTGAGAGGTACCAGTGTTACTCTAGCCATTATTTTTCTGATCAATACAATTACTGTAACATGAACCTATTAGTAAATTTCCATCAGCTTTCATGGTACTTTTGCCTCAGCCAGAAAAGTATAACTATGTTCTATATGGTATTTTATAGCCTTGCATCTTAACACTTCGAAATGAAACTGACTTTATCTTCTTATGCAGTGTGATTTACAATTTTCTTGATCCAGACTTCAGTGGAACAACTGAGTGTGGAATGATGACAAGATGAGGCCCTCGGGCAATGACTCTGTAAAGTGAAGGAACAGAACTGTCAGCTTTAAGGAACAATTTCTCAAAACATGGGCCAAACTGTGTAGACAACAGAACTAAGGGAAATAAGTTGAGTTCATCAGGGCCCATTTGCATGCTTGAAAACGGCTACGCCTTTTATATTCCTTTCATAAAATATAATCCTAGCTAATTTCAGCTATTGGCTTAGGTGGTACGTTTGCTGGATCCTCATTTCTAAGATAAATTTGCTATCAAAAGTTCACCCTAGATTTTAGAAGCTACGCACTAATAAAACAGGCTATAAATAGGATAGACTGAAAATAGTGTCTTTAAATGTTGAAATATTTCTATATACCTTTAGAAACCAATTGCCATTTTCATAAGCGCTAAAATCAAATTGGCATATAATTCTTCTGATACACATTCTCTTTGAAACTGTTAAGTGTAAAAGTTTTGCATGTTGCTTTCTCTATTGAAAGTTCAAAACACGTGATTGTGGGTCCCTCCTTCTACTCCTGAAGGCAGTTTCAGGGCTGCAGAGATGCAGTTATGTTTCCATTGCTTTCACTTTCCCATAAAACCCAAAGCAAACAAACAATCAGCAAAATTTTCAGATGTGGGTGGACACATCTAGCAGAGGAACAAGTTCCTTATTTCTTTTTCCAATATTCCTCTTGCTCTGCCAGCAGCATGGGCCTTAGTGATAGACAGGAGGGTGAGGAGTAGGGGTACATAAGTAAAGGTAGCAAGTGCAGATGATGAGCGAATTAGATTTGAATTCTCTGCTCCTTCTTCAGCCACTCAGGTGTGGTTCACTGCCATTTACTGGGAGGGGCAGGCAGTGCCAAGGTTGGGGATGTATGGGCATACCAACAAAGCCAATCCACCACTCCTGCTGTGCCCACACAGCCCTGATCTCACTGCTGCCTTGTCCCTCCCGGTAAGCAATGTGTCCTGCCAGACAAGCCACTCTTGCAACCTCTTGCAATTTGACAGGACTTTCATGTATAGAACATAATTGCTATTCACTAATAGGCATGTTTCCAAATTCTTCCAAGCTACACAGGAAGTGGATTGGACTGTGAAAGACCAACCCAAATGGTGTTTGCATTTTGACCAATTTGTAGGGCAGTGCAATATCTCAGAGAGGAGGTCAGGTCTCCTGCTCCCCTGGTGCATTCACTATAGCTGCCCAATTTCCCTGCTTTTTAAAGTTTGATAGAAATATCTGTGGGCTATAGGTACGTTCTTAAACCGCAAGGGTTTTTGCCTATTAGTGAATTCCCCTGCTTTTTAATCCAGAAGGTAAGAAATGGGATCCTGTCCAAGTTTGCTGAGAATGGATTGATCATTTTCATGCTTATTGAGTTCAGGGGGATTTACTGCCCTGCAATCATGCTTAGGATTGGTGAAACTGACCATGTGGGATGGGGAGGGGAGGAGGGGAGGAAAGGCAGAGGGGAGGACTGGGATAGGAGCAGGCAGGAGGGGGAGGGGAGGAGAAGGACAGGTTTGATCATTTGCATGTTTATTGAATTTAGTGTGATTTACTCCTGTGCAATCATGCTTAAGATAGGTAAAACTGACAAGGGGGGAGGGAGGGAGGGCTGGAGTGGACAGGGGAGGAGGAAGAAGAAAAAGGGGAAGGGAGGAGGAAGGGAGAGGAGAGGAGAAGGAGGGGAAAGCAGGTCTGATCATTTGCATGTGTATTGAGTTCAATGGGATTTACTCCTATGCAATCATGTTTGGACAGGAAAAACTGACCATGGGGGAGGAGAAGGGGGAAGGAGCACATTGCAGGGAGTCAAAGGAAGGGGGAGGGGAGGACAGGTTTGATCATTTGCATGCTTATAGAGTTCAATGGTATATACTTCCATGCAATCATGCTTAATTTATTTATTTATTTATTTATTGCACTTGTATGCCGCCCCATGGCTGAAGCTCTCTGGATGGTTTACAGCAATCAAAAACATTAAAATAAATATACAATTTGAAACATATTTTAAAAACAATTTAAAACACAATTTTAAAATTTAAAACAATATAAAAACAATTTAAAAATACATGCTAAAATGCCTGGGAGAAGAGGAGTCTTGACCTGGCACTGAAAAGATAACAGTGTTGGCGCCAGGCGCACCTCGTCAAAAAGATCATTCCATAATTTGGGGGCCACCACTGAAAAGGCCCTCTCCCTTGTTGCCACCCTCCCAGCTTCCCTTGGAGTAGGCACCCAGAGGAGGGCCTTTGATCTTGAACGTAGTGTACGGGTGGGTTCATATCGGGAGAGGCGTTCCATCAGGTATTGTGGTCCCAAGCCGTGTAAGGCTTTATAGGTCAAAACCAGCACCTTGAATCGAGCTCAGAAACATACAGGCAGCCAATGCAAGCGGGCCAGAATTGGTTTTATATGTTCAGACCGTCTGGTCCCTGTTACCAATCTGGCCACTGCATTTTGCACAAGCTGCAGTTTTCAAACCGTCTTCAAAGGCAGCCCCACATAGAGTGCATTGCAAATCTAATTTGGAGGGTACCAGAGCATGGACAACTGAAGCCAGGTTATCCCTGTCCAGATAGGGATGTAGTTGGGCCACCAACCGAAGTTGGTAGAAGGCACTCCGTGCCACTGAGGCTACCTGAGCCTCAAGTGACAGAGATGGTTCTAGGAGAACCCCCAAGCTATGAACCTGCTCCTTCAGGGGCAGTGCAACCCCATCCAGGACAGGTTGGACATCCACCATCTGGTCAGAAGAACCACCCACTAACAGCATCTCAGTCTTGTCTGGATTGAGCCTCAGTTTATTAGCCCTCATCCAGTCCATTGTCGCAGCCAGGCACCGGTTCAGTACATTGACAGCCTCACCTGAAGAAGATGAAAAGGAGAAATAGAGCTGTGTGTCATCAGCATACTGATGGCAACACACTCCAAAGTTCTGGATGACCACACCCAACGGTTTCATGTAGATGTTGAACAGCATGGGGGACAGAACTGACCCCTGTGGAACCCCATACTGGAGAGTCCAGGGTACCGAGTAATGTTCCCAAGCACCATCTTCTGGAGGCGACCTGCCAAGTAGGAGTGGAACCACCACAATGTAGTACCTCCCACTCCCAACTCAGATAGTCTCCCCAGAAGGATACCATGGTCGATGGTATCAAAAGCCGCTGAGAGATCAAGGAGAATCAACAGAGTCACACACTCCCTGTCTCCCGACAAAGGTCATCATACAGGGCGACCAAGGCTGTTTTCTTGCCAAAACGAGGCCTGAAACCCAACTGAAATAGATCCAGATAATTGGTCTCATCCAACAGTGTCTGGAGCTGGCCTGCAACCACTCGTTCCAGGACCTTGCCCAGGAATGGAACATTTGCTACCGGTCTATAGTTATTAAGATTTTCTGGGTCCAGGTAGGGCCTCTTCAGGAGTGGTCTCACTACTGCCTCTTTCAGGCAGCCAGGGACCACCCCCTCTGGCAAGGAGGTATTAATCACTTCCCTGGCCCAGCCGGCTGTTCCATCCCTGCTAGCTTTTATTAGCCAAGAAGGGCAAGGATCCAGCACAGAAGTGGTTGCATGAACCTGTCCAAGCACCTTGTCAACGTCCTGAAGCTGCACAAACTGAAACCTTTAGGTAAAACTGACAATGGGGAGGAGGAAGGGAAGGGGGAGGAGGGGGAAGGGGAAGGAGGGGGAAGGGGAAGGAGGGGATTGGAAAGGGATGGGGATGAGAAGGGAGGGGCAAAGGAAGGGGAGGGAAAGGGCAAGAGGGAGGGGATAGGAGGGAGGAGAAGAGACGGTGGGTTTGATCATTTGCATACTTTTTGAGTTCAATGGGATTTATTTCTGTGCAATCATGTTGGAAAATGGAAATGGACTGCCTTCAAGTCGACCGGACTTATCGCGACCCTTTGAATAGGGTTTTCATGGTAAATGGTATTCAGAGGTGGTTTAACCATTGCCTTCCTCTGAGGCTGAGACCCAGGGAGCTTCATGGATATGTGGGGATTCAAACCCTGATCTCCCATAGTCCAACACTAACCCGGGGAAAGGGCAGGGAGGGGTGGAGGATAGGGAGGGGAGGAGATTGGGTGGGTGGGCACTGGGCAGAGGAGAAGCCCCTTTCCTTTCCAAAAGGAAAACATTGTGAACAGTATCATTGCTTTTCAGCGTTTCCCCCTACCTTTTTATTCTACAGCTGCCACATGTAGCCTCCCACCCATATTTAAACCAAAGCTGTCCCTGGCCACATCCACACCAGGCCTTTATTTCACTTTGGGCAGTCATGGCTTCTCTCAAAGAATCCTGGGAAGTGTAGTTAGTGAAGGGTGCTGAGAGTTGCTAGGAGATGACTTGTTCCCCTCACAGACCTTCAATCAGAGTGGCTGACTGTTAAACCACTCTGGCCACTGAAACTCTGTCAGTGGAATAGAAGTCTCCTCTCAGCACCCTTCACAAACCACACTTCCCAGGATTCTCTGAGGGAAGCCATAACTGTCTCAAGTGAAATCAATCTCTGGTGTGGGTGTGGCCCCCTGATTAGGCAAGCCAAGCAACCGTGAGTCTGGCTTTTAGAACACTGACAGTTGGTTCTTACTGAGCATGCCCCGTGTTATCATTGGGGTCCAGCCAAAATTGCTTAAATTAATTAAAAATCAGCCAGGCATTTTTAAAACTTTTAAACGGCAGAAGATGAAGGTCAGAGTATGGGGCAAGGTCAGTATTAAGATTACAGGTACTCTGTGAACATTGCTGATTTTTAATGAATTTCAACAGATTATGAGAACTCTCAGGGAAAACAGTCGAAAAGGGCTCTGGGTTTTTTCTCTCTCTTTTTAGACTTTGAACTCTCTATTCTGACTGTTTTGTGTATCGCCATGAAAATTGACAGGGTTGTTAAGCAAGCGTTTCTGAGTTCAGGACTATAAGTTTTATAAGGTATTGTTTTGAAATGAACTTATGGGAAGCATCAGAATGGCATGGGGGATATTTTCAATTTAACATTGCGGAATGTGAAAAATCCACACTGGCTATAGTATACAGCCACTCTCGTGGCTGTATAATAGTACTGTGGGGAGGAGAGCCTGGCTGGGGGTCCAGAGTCTGTTAGTTCAAATCCCCGCTCATCTCTCCTGGGTGCCAAGGGCTAGCTAAAGATCACCCCCACAGCGAGTGGCTCAGGGGTTACATGCTCTGCCACCTGTGCAGCCGTGGGCAAGCTGCAGAGTCCCAAGGAGCCCCCCCAGCTTGTAGTTGTGGACAAGGAAGGGGCTGGCTTGTGCAGCTGTGGCAAGCTGAGCAGGTCCTAGCTAGCTGGGGAGAACTAGCAATGGTAAAAACCCCTCTGAATACTGCTTACCATGAAATTCCTATTCATAGGGTAGCCATAAGTCGGGATTGACTTGAAGGCAGTTCATTTCCATTTTTCATGTATAGAAAAGAAAAATATGTGATTCTGGATGTTGAGTCATGTTGAGAGTAGAAGGCATGAACTTAATGTTCTGGTTTCCTCTGTAAGTCAAGCTAAGTTTTTAGGTGTTTCTTAATGTCTTTTCCCTTCAGTAATATCATTATGTAGACAAATTATATTGACTACATAGCATAGTTATGAGATCACATTTAGGCACTAATTCATGAAATGCCCTCATTCTCAATTTCTTCCATAGCCAGATCTGACTCAATATGTAGTTTCATGATATTATCCCACTGACTATAGCCCTTTTCAGATTCTCTTCTCAAGCACTATGAACCTGTGCAGCAGGGCTGGGAACCCACCACACAGGCCAACCTTTGACAGGTGGATGGGACAACCCACCTGTCAATCACATCATGTCATTATGACAGTGTACAGGTAGGATCCTACTCCTCACTTGCCACACATCCATTGTATGTATGGAGAATGTCTGGAAGGGGCTCTTATGGTGTCTGACTAAATAAATCAAGAAGGAAAAAGAAGGAATAACAAAGGATGGAAATGCAAAGAAGTAGCACTAAGAGAAGCAATGACACTAAACAGAATAAAAAGGCAAATATTCATACAACCAAAGTCTTTTTTTCAGATTATATCTTCTTCTCTCCTGCAGAGCTCGACAAAAAGTCAAAAAGTTAACTTTCAGCTAATTTGGGAGTGGGGTGGGTTGGAGCCCTAAAACAAGGGGACAGTTTTGAGATCCAAAACGGGGAGGGGCAGTGATGATTGGGAGGTGCAGCCCCCCCAATAATAAATGCATAATGTGATTTCTGCAGCCCAGTATTATTAATTAATCAATTAATTAATCAATCAATCACCTTTTACATGTGATTCAAAGCAATTTACAGACATACCATAAAAACACTTTTCACTGGTATTCCAACTAAATTACTGGAAGATTATTATTCTTAGCCTGTTGATTTTAATTAGGCCCTGATTTGTATGGCACTAGCTCAGCAGAACTTAGCATCAGGTGTACCAGCAGTTATTTCAGCACCACATCACAAAATATGGCAATGCTGCTATGCTAGGATCACAGTCTAGTGCATATGCACATAAACTTACAATCTCTGTTTCACACAGAATATAAAACAAAAAAAATCATGAAAACATGCAGCAGTTTTTGAAAACATTTGAATATTTATTAAGACATACATTGGAAAGATTGGGAATAGAACTGTTTCCTTCTGAATTTTACCCACTGTTTGCCAAATGTTTAAATTATATGTTTTCCTAGTGTTAAGAAAACCAGCTTGGCTTTATCTTCTACATGAATTTTCTCTGTGTTAAATTCATACACTTTTTTCCCTTCGTGACTGTGTCAGCAGCAATGTGTAAAGCTCTGCAGAAGAAACCAAGGTGTGTGCGCTAGACAACTGCCATGCAGACATACAGAAATGGCATGTTGCATCTGAAGCACACACCACAGCACACCAGCACATCGAGAGCTCCCACTGTTCACCTTGTGCCCACCAGGAATGGAGGAGAAATATGGCTCAGTTCACATTTATCAAATTCACAGTTTCCAAAGCAAGATGAGAACCAAAATGCGGCCATCCTTCAAAATGCATTTATCTAAATTTTATGATGCAGTTCTCCAACCAATGTTTACAAAAATGCATATATTAGGGGAATTGTGCATAAAAATGACTATTATTGAACATACAACATGCATTATATTAGCAGAAATTGATTGAGTAAATGTGTGTAAGTCAAAACTGCACACAAATATGTTTATTAGGATAAATTTGCATGAAAATGCTGAAGAATTTTCATGAGGATTTTAAAAAATAACAGATTGCTACAGAAATGTGCAGAACTGAATTTAAGACTGGGAAAATGAGGGAACCAAAACTGACAGATCCTTCCATCCCTGGTGTCTACTACTAGTAGGGCAAAATGTGGAATTCATCACCATTTGGGTTAAGGCATGCTCCAAAAATCTACTGTTTTACATTGGGGTGGGGAACTGGATCTGGCCAGCAGGCCAAATCTTTATCCCTCCCAGTCAAGTTCAACAGGTGGGTGAGGCACCTATCTATCAATCTCCTGATGTCACAGTATGATGTGACCCACTTTTGTGCATGGTGCTCTGAAGCCCCCACAATGTGAATGCTTTATAAATCTTTTAAAATTAATAAAAATAAATAAATAAAAATATGCTGTGTGCCTGGTAACCAGTGGAGTATAGTGGGCTTCTGCAGGGGAGACTTGGGTTCAAATTACGATCAGCCATGAATCTCAGTGGGTAACCTTGGGCAAGTTACTGTTCCTCAGGCTAATTCCATTCTCAACGTGTGAATCCTTATGTAGTCAAAGCAGCAGCAGCCATGCACAAGAGCGAGGTTATCAGCAGGTTTGGGGCAACCCAAAGATTTGTAGAAATACAAACAAACAAAAACATCCCAATGAGGACTAAACAATGGAAAGTGGACTGGCTGCTAAAGGAAAAAACAACAACACAGAAAGGCGATGGGGTGATGGTGGAATGAAGTTACAATTTTCTTTTTAAATAATGTTGTAATGTTCTCCGTATTTCAAGGGTATTTGGACATTCTGCTCTCTAAAGGATCATCTTACCACATATGTGCCTACCAGGGATGAAGAAATTTGACTCAGTGCACAGAGGAACTGGGACTGTTACAGGTGCCACATAATGATCTCCCACATTTGTAAGAAATTATCTTTTGGTGTGGCAGCACCTACACTTTGGAACCTATTGACATCAGACACTTTACGTCACTTGTTTAAAATATTTTTGTTTAGGCAAGCCTATCCAGATATGTAGGTGTTGATGTGTCTTAATCTTTTAAGTTGACAATGAGGACATTGAATTTGTCAAGGATTATCAATACCTTGGCACAGTCATTAACCAAAATGGAGACAATAGTCAAGAAATCAGAAGAAGGCTAGGACTGGGGAGGACAGCTATGAGAGAACTAGAAAAGGTCTTCAAATGCAAAGATGTATTACTGAACACCAAAGTCAGGATCCTTCAGAACATGGTATTCCTGATCTCTATGTATGGATATGAAAATTGGACAGTGAAAAAAGTGGATAAGAGAAAAATCAACTCATTTGAAATGTGGTGTTGGAGAAGAGCTTTGCACATATCATGGACCACAAAAAAGACAAATAACTGGGTGTTAGCACAAATTAAACCAGAACTATCACTAGAAGCTAAAATGATGAAACTGAGGTTATCATATTTTGGACACATAATGAGACGACATGATTCACTAGAAAAGACAATAATGCTGGGGAAAACAGAAGGGAGTAGAAAAAGAGGAAGACCCAACAAGAGATAGATTGTTTCCATCAGGGAAGACACAGACCTGAACTTACAAGATCTGAACAGGATGGTTCATGACAGATGCTACTGGAGGTTGCTGATTCATAGGGTCGCCAGAAGTCATAATCTACTTGAAGGCACATACCAACAACAAACCTTACTGTTAATTTTAATTATCTTTTAAATGTTTTAATTACTTGTTTATAGCTGTTTTTAATTGATAATTTTAATGTTTGCCAACTGCTTAGATGTTTTATTACAATCAAGGAATATATAATTTTTATGAAATAAAATAAACATACAAGCCTTGGTTACATTTAGGGATGAGGGAGAAATTCAATTCAGTTCACATTTAAAGGTCAACCTACTAAATTCACACTTTCTGAAACAATACACGAACTATGACATAGGAATTCCTCAAAATTCACACTTCTCCAAATTGTACAGTGCAGTTCTCCAGCTAAGTAATGTGTACAAAAATGCATATACTATGGTATAGTGCATAAAATTTCATGCATTAGTGAAAATAATATACAAACATGCATTATATAAGAAAAATTGCTTTGCAAAAATGTGTATATTAGGAAAAGTGCATACAAAAATATGCATATTAGGAGAATTTTTATGAGGACTTTAAAAAAAACAAAAAACACCACAAACTGATGTGGAAATGTGGAGAACTGAATTTAAGACTGGAAAAATGAGAAACTCATAGAAACCAAAACTGATGGATTCTTCCATCCCTAGTTACATTATGACTTTGCCCAACATTACCATGCCTATCTGAGTTTCCTTAGACTGTCCCATCTGATCTTGTAGTCCCATAAATATGGAGATTTCTGCTCTTATGTGGATCACATTATAAAGCCCCATCCTGGCCATGCTGTGCTGAGGAGTGGCAATATTTCTGCCACACTGTTGCCGATTTACTTATCTTCAGGCTAAAGGCCTCTGCCTCTTGCTCACTAGCTTTGACACTCCAACAACTCAGCAAGTGCAGATTTTTAGCATAAAGAAACAGCTTAAAGTTTTTTAAAAAGAAAGATCTTCTTCTCACCCTCTCTCTTCAAAGGTCCAGCTCTGTCTCTCTCAAGTCTGTGCCCTATTTGCTGTTCAACTGTCAAACACTCAGATACAAACTCAACCCCCATTCACTGAGCCAATTACAAACCAGCCTATATCACATTCTATCTCACTCATTCCCCCCTCCCAACACTCACCATTTGTCTTAATCATTATAACATACTAACTCTCCATATATAACATAATACAAACACATACAACATTTTAACATACAAGTGTGGAACATGACACTCAAAGTTTAAAGTGAAATGTTTGTAGAAGACATCACTTCCATTGAGTGGTAAATTTAAGGAAAAAATATATTCCACCTTCCCCCCCTTAAATGTTTGGAGTTTTCTTTTAAGAGACACCTTCAGGTTTTGTATAGAGGTCACAAGTTTTTCAAGCTCTCATAGTGAGAATAAGACACAGAGGAGTGTCAGCTATTTTTAAAGTATAGAACTATTGCATCCAGGGTCTACTTATGTCTAGTGATTTCTTAATGACTGGTGCAGAATAGAGAACATACTGAAAACCTAAGGGTATTGTTGTTGCAAGAATCCTCCTACCCAGACAGAGATATATTGTGAGGATAATATCATAGAAGCACTCATCATGCTTGGAAATAGATCTTGAAAGCATATTAAAGCATCCTACCCTTCACTCATTAATAGAAGCATCAGTTTAAATAAAGCTAGAGACGGCAATAATGATACTGACTAGGAAAACTATCACTTGTGGTTTGGACAGACTTTGATATTCTTTTAAATAATGTTTATTATTGCCCCACATTACACAAGACAGGCTCACAAAATGAAAACATATTAGCAACCAAAATGATAGCATACAATATAATTTTGGTGAGTAATTTTTCTGGGTACCGTTTGGGAGGAAGAGTGGGATATAATCATCATCATCATCATCCCAAAATTACATAAACACAACTATTGTGTGGAGACATGAGTTTGGTTGTACCAAGAATGGCTCTATTAGAAGAGACGAGAGAACAACTTATTTTGATGTACATATATGCACTCCACACATCCCCAATAGCTATGAGCCAGTGTGAATGACATACCACAGG
Organism: Rhineura floridana; assembly: GCF_030035675.1. Classification (NCBI taxonomy): domain Eukaryota; kingdom Metazoa; phylum Chordata; class Lepidosauria; order Squamata; family Rhineuridae; genus Rhineura; species Rhineura floridana. Next base: position 34,834,315 of record NC_084489.1, read on the forward strand.
AATTGTTATTTTTGTGGTGAGCTTCACATCTCTCAGTTTTATAATTTAGAACAACTCACTGCAAAGTTGGGGCCATCTGGATATTTACATCAATGGTATTCACCAGCGGTAAATTCTCTGAAGGGTGAAAACTCACCACATGCACACCAATTTACAGCTAAGAATCTATGGAGTTATTATCAAGGACACATTTAGATTGCAAAACAGTTTTTTTCCCTATCTACATGTGTTTGTGTGATATACGTTGCACCAAAACTGATAAAAATGCTCCTTCCACCCACAAATTAAAGTGCTGGGAGATTTTTATTTGCTCGTATACCAAAGGAATAATAGAGATAATGTGATAAGGAGGAAATAAGAGAGGCTTGTAGTGGAGATTCAATGCTCTATTACTTAAGGATAAAGAATTTCTAATAGCCATTAAAATAAAAACCAAGAAGCATATAAACTTTAATTTCAGCTTTGTATCATACCGTAATATATCGGGAGCTTTTATAGTGACTTTCAGAAGCTGGATTTTTAGGAAATGCCTTGGGCAAGAAAAATCAGAGCTATTAAAGAAAGCTAACAATAAAAAAATTAGAACATCAAAATTCCACAGTAAAAAGCTTATATAGGAGCATTATAGATTAAGGTGCTATTGAATAATATTGCTGTTAAAGCAGCCAATTATTTTTATGGAACAAATAATTTTTTCTATGATAATTCAAATAAAACTGGTAAATGGTTAACAGCCTTTATAAAAGGGGAAGAAGAATGTCAACATAACAATTTATACAAAATGAGCAATGATAATGAACAACAAGGACAAGGTAAGCAATAGCTCTAAAGTGTATGGTAAGACCACATAAACCTAACACTGGAGGTCCTGAAGGTCATAGTTTTTGGACACAGCATTCAAACACTGAGAACAGGAATTATTCCAAAATTCTCCTTATCTGATTCCCCCTCCCCTTGGGTTTTGAAGTTTCTAAATTACAGAATCTTGCTTCTAAAATAGAACCTATAGATTAAGAATTCTCCGTTGTTCCATTTTTTAAATTTCTGAATATGGTACAGACTGCTATGTCTGAGCAGTTTGCATAACCTTCCATTGTTTCATGTCTTCTGCTCCTCATACGCATTATCACTGTTCATGTGAAGAAAACACTGCCCTGAGCAATCTTGATATGATTACATGCATCTGGCTTCTTCTACCAATGCACATGTCCAGTTTTGTGCAGAAAAAAATCACCCACAAAAAACTGCCACCAAGCCTTCCTCTGGGACTTTTGTGCAAGAAATAGGCCAACAATTAATAAACCATACTTAAAAATAGAAAAATCTTAAAATACAATCTCAATGGTCATATATTTTTAAAACCCTCATTACACCATTCTCACAGAAATCCACTGTCAATAACGCTAAAAAAAAATGTGTAAAAACATTGTAACTTACATGTTTCCTTACTAAAAGGTGTCCATTTTGAAATCACTATAAGACAAAACTCTTAAGAACCCACAGTAAAATGCTTACCTTAGAGAGAGAGAAAGAAAACATCAGGTGTCATCCTTTATTAATAAAAATATGTGACATTTAAGATTGTTTCATACCAAAACACAACTGAGCATTAATAAGAAGCAAAATACCTTTCAGCATCTTGAGATTGGTTCTCCTTTGTTTAACTTTCCCTTCCTATTTCAGTACACACACCCTCACTTGGGAAAAAACAGGAGGCAGAATGGAAGTGATATGGTAGGGAAAAGGGCCTCCCATTTAGTGAGCCTCCTATTTTTAAAGGTTCACCAGACCATCAGCAAAATAACCCAGAGCTTGGAAAACTTACTTTTTTTAAACTACAACTCCCATCAGCCCCAGCCAGCATGGCCACTGGATTGGGTTGATGGGAGTTGTAGTTCAAAAAAGTAACTTTTCCAAGCTCTGAAATAACCACTGAAAGTAGTGAGGAAATCACCTAGGGAGTTCTGGGATCCTATGGATTCCATCTGTCTCTGAGGTAGAGCCATTCTAACTGGTCTACCATCACTGCAAATCAGTAGCACACATCTGATCCACTACATGAAGCTATTCCTAACAAATGGAATAAACAAGACACTTGTAGTTGAATACTTCTCTTCAAATCCATCATGCAAAAGCCATTGTACAGGGTTTCTCAAACTTTCTATCTCCAGGGCTCTCATAAGAACATAAGAACATAAGAAGAGCCTGCTGGATCAGGCCAGTGGCCCATCTAGTCCAGCATCCTGTTCTCACAGTGGCCAACCAGGTGCCTGGGGGAAGCCCGCAAGCAGGACCCGAGTGCAAGAACACTCTCCCCTCCTGAGGCTTCCGGCAACTGGTTTTCAGAAGCATGCTGCCTCTGACTAGGGTGGCAGAGCACAGCCATCATGGCTAGTAGCCATTGATAGCCCTGTCCTCTATGAATTTGTCTAATCTTCTTTTAAAGCCGTCCAAGCTGGTGGCCATTACTGCATCTTGTGGGAGCAAGTTCCATAGTTTAACTATGCGCTGAGTAAAGAAGTACTTCCTTTTGTCTGTCCTGAATCTTCCAACATTCAGCTTCTTTGAATGTCCACGAGTTCTAGTATTATGAGAGAGGGAGAAGAACTTTTCTCTATCCACTTTCTCAATGCCATGCATAATTTTATACACTTCTATCATGTCTCCTCTGACCCACCTTTTCTCTAAACTAAAAAGCCCCAAATGCTGCAACCTTTCCTCATAAGGGAGTCGCTCCATCCCCTTGATCATTCTGGTTGCCCTCTTCTGAACCTTTTCCAACTCTATAATATCCTTTTTGAGATGAGGCGACCAGAACTGTACACAGTATTCCAAATGCGGCCGCACCATAGATTTATACAACGGCATTATGATATCGGCTGTTTTATTTTCAATACCTTTCCTAATTATCCCTAGCATGGAATTTGCCTTTTTCACAGCTGCCGCACACTGGGTCGACATTTTCATCGTGCTGTCCACTACAACCCCGAGGTCTCTCTCCTGGTCGGTCACCGCCAGTTCAGACCCCATGAGCATATATGTGAAATTCAGATTTTTTGCTCCAATATGCATAATTTTACACTTGTTTATATTGAATTGCATTTGCCATTTTTCCGCCCATTCACTCAGTTTGGAGAGATCTTTTTGGAGCTCTTCGCAATCCTTCTTTGTTTTAACAACCCTGAACAATTTAGTGTCGTGAGCAAACTTGGCCACTTCACTGCTCACTCCTAATTCTAGGTCATTAATGAACAAGTTGAAAGTACAGGTCCCAATACCGATCCTTGAGGGACTCCACTTTCTACAGCCCTCCATTGGGAGAACTGTCCGTTTATTCCTACTCTCTGTTTTCTGCTTCTTAACCAATTCCTTATCCACAAGAGGACCTCTCCTCTTATTCCATGACTGCTAAGCTTCCTCAGAAGCCTTTGGTGAGGTACCTTGTCAAACGCTTTTTGAAAGTCTAAGTACACTATGTCCACTGGATCACCTCTATCTATATGCTTGTTGACACTCTGAAAGAATTCTAATAGGTTACTGAGACAGGACTTTCCCTTGCAGAAGCCATGCTGGCTCTGCTTCAGCAAGGCTTGTTCTTCTATGTGCTTAGTTAATCTAGCTTTAATAATACTTTCTACCAGTTTTCCAGGGACAGAAGTTAAGCTAACTGGCCTGTAATTTCCGGGATCCCCTCTGGATCCCTTTTTGAAGATTGGCGTTACATTTCCCACTTTCCAGTCCTCAGGCACGGAGGAGGACCCAAGGGACAAGTTACATATTTTAGTTAGCAGATCAGCAATTTCACATTTGAGTTCTTTGAGAACTCTCAGGTGGATGCCATCTGGGCCCGGTGATTTGTCAGTTTTTATATTGTCCATCTCTTGGGACAGCTAAAAATTACTGAGGCCCACCAGTCAGAAAATAGCAGATGCATGCAGAGTCTGGCTGAATCAGCTGCCAATTACTGATAGACTGTTCCACAGATATCCATCTTTGGAGTAGGGTTGCCAAGTTCAGGGCCTGAGATTGATCCTGTATCTTTAGGAGAAGAGAAAGTCAGCCAAGTGCAGGTGTTCTTGCAACACTGTAATGGGAAAAACCATAAGGTGGAATTCTCCCTTCCCCCTGCACAACTTTTAAAGATACAGAAGACCTCTGTGCAGGGGGAAGGGAGAATTCCACCTTATGGTTTTTCCCATTACAGTGTTGCAAGAACACCTGCACTTGGCTGACTTTCTCTTCTCCTAAAGATACAGGATCAGTGTCAGGCCCTGAGCCTGGCAACCCTACTTTGGAGATTGCTAAATGCCACACCATTTTTCTTGTAGCAAGGAGGTTGATACTGTATCTCAGCCTTCCTATGTACAGACATTTGTTCTGGAATTACTGCAACTCAGCCTCCCTATTATGGGTAGAATTTGCAGATCTAGAGGCTCTAAGTAGAGAAGACTTTTTCTTTTATATTTTTCTTTTCCCACCCCCAAATGTCTCTCAAAGGTATTGTTACCCATCTCTTCTCCCATTCTCTTTTCACACTCAATATATACCTTATTCCCCCCTTTCCCCCAAAAAAACTTTCATTTTCTTTCAACCCTCCTCCCTGGTCCATTTACATTCACTTATTCCTCCTATAACAGCTTACCTCTCATACTTGCTTCCTTTCTGCTTCCAGTTTATCAATTAATAAAATAATAACCTTATTATATTAACCTTTTATCTCTCTTTCTTTCAACAGCTCCATTGGCCTTTTCCCCTCAGAGGAGGGAGATTCTTCTTTACTTCCTCTTGCACCCCCGGCAACCTTTACTCAGCATGCAAGGAGCTGCTGGTGGTGGCACTGGTCCAATTAAAAGGCAATGGCGTGACTAGGGGGTGGGGTAAGCAAGTGAGGACACACTGGGTGGACTGTGGCTGTGAGGGCCACTTGAAAAGGGCCCAAGGTCCACTGGTGGGTCTCAATTGCCAGCCCACTAGGAATTTGTGTGTAAATCATAATACTTCTGCTTCTGTTATCTCAGCTCTAAATGCAAGCGTTTCCCTCTGTGTAGGAACCCACTGAGTTTCCTCTACAGCAGAGGTGCCTAAGTGTGACTTTCCAGATGGTATTGGATTCCAACTCCTGTCAGCTCCAGCCATGTGGCCATTGCTCAAGGATAATGGAAGTTGCAGCCCAGCAACATCTAGAGGGCCACAAGTTAGCCACCCCTGCACTGCAGCATGGTTGTCATAGACACATACCTTATCCTATGTGTCACTTAGGAACATTGGAAGCTGCCTTACACTGAATCAGACCATTGGTACATCTAGCTCACTACACTGTCTAGCAGTGGCTCTCCAGGGTTTCCCATTGGGTTTTCTCTAGGGTTGCCAGGTCACAAGCATCCCAAACCCTGAGATTTCAGGGTTGTCACTAGTGATATCATGGGGCAGGCCCCAGTGATGTCATGGGGGCAGGCCTGAGTGATGTCACAGGAGCGGGCCTGAGTGATGTCCCGGGGACGGGCCCAAGTGATATCATTAAGCATGATACATTAAGCATCACCCCAGTGACTTGAAGCATACCATTCAAACAAAAACATTTATCTGATTGGAAATTAAGATAGAAATCTTAGCTAAAATATGGAGCCTGGGCAGGGAACATTTAATCTAGCCAACTTGCTTCTGGCAAGAAAGGTTTAAATGCCCTCAAGCCAGGCCAGTCACCAGAAGGCCATTGTAGGAAGAAAGGAGCCTCGTGTTGTAGACATGTTAGATGGGAGCACTCAGGAGTAAAGATGGATGCCCCTGAAGGCTGCAATTCTAAATACACTTACAAAGGGACTAAGTCCCATAGAACTCAATAGTTAGAAGTGAGTAGATATAGTTTGGATTGTGCTGTTGGTAAAGGTTGACTAGGTATCCTCTGCAAAGATATCCATATCCAAGCAGAGTTGGCAACTGCCTGCCTGGAATGCCCTGACCCTACCTTTTAACATTGCTGGTCCAAATTTCTTTATAGATTTGACCCTTTACTTCAGAAAGAGGTTGAGAAATGAGAAAGAGTAAGAAGATTCTCTACCCGTTTCTGTCTATTTTGTAGGCTGCTATAAACTCACTTTGACAGCCAACCGAATTCCAGTGAGTAATAACTGACAGAGATAAAACACACATAGTTGGGTCTACTTTCACAGGTAGCACCTTGGGAACAACAATTACAGCCACAGTATGTAAATTCTCTTTTACTATTATTGGGCAAGAAACAAACCGGCATGCAACCAACAAGGTACATCATCAGTGGTTTTAAGGGGGTTGAGCAGAGTGCATGGAATCACTGTTTTTACTTCTATGGATGTAAGGGAGTAAGGTCAGAGGTAGATGAACTGCAAACAGAAAAAGAAAAACAAAAGACAGTGTTGATTTCCTAAATGCAATACCATACCAACCAAAACAAGATTCCTATGAGTAAGGCAGAAAACTCAGCATCCCACAACCAGTCAGGATTCCTAACTAAAACCAAAACTAAAAGAATCCCCATGCTGCACAACCTGACCCAGGGGCTGCAGTTAGTGCAGAATGCTGTGGCACAATTGTTGATTCTATCAGCACATAATACCTCTGCTCTGGAATCTGCACTGGGTGCTGATTTGCTGCCAGATGAAGTTGAAGGTGTGTTTTTCATGTTACGGGTGCCCCGTAGTACTTGTTCTGCTCTTGTAAGAAATCAGTCCTTTAGTGTGGCAGCACCTATGATTTGGAACTCCCTGCCTATTGACATTAGGAAGAAACCTTCATTCTACTCTTTTCAGCACCAGCTAAAAACATGTTTAGGCAAACATGTTTGTTGTATTTTTATCTGTTTTTAACACATTGTTGGTTTTATTATTTTGGATGTTTTTAAATACATGTCTTTAACTGTTTTTGCCAATAATTGCATTGTTTTAATTCCTTCTATAAACTGCTCTGATATTTTTTACAATAAAGTGGTATATAAAAGTTGTAAATAAAATACATAAATAAATTTTGGAGTCACTGTGGCCCTTGTGTCTCTTTTCATTTTTAGGAACAAAGGAATGTGCCTTATACTAACTCATGCCATTTGGTGCCATCTAGCTCAGTACTGATAACATGGACTAGCATAGGATTCCAGGCAATAGTCTTGTCCAGAAATTGAATTTTGGACCTTTGCATGCAAAGCATATGCCCTACCACTGAGCTACAACCCTTCCCCCCTTTTTAAAAAAGTATCTTTTAAAATTGTTCTTTTCAATTCATTAATGAATACACATCATACCTAGTGCAGACCCATGCCATTCATTTAAAGCACATTCAACACACATTTGAAGCATATGAATCACTCCACAAAATCATGGGAACTGTAGTTTGTTAAGGATGGTGGGAACTATAACTGTGAGGTGAAAACTATACTTCCCAGGATTCTTTAGGGGGTGTCATGCGCTTTGAATGTGAGTTGGATGTGCTTTCAATGTATTGCGTGGATCTACTTAACTTTTGTTAAGTATTGTGTGGATCTGCTAACTTTGCCTGCATGTATATTGTTTTAATTAATTTTTTGAAATGGAAAGTTTACTGGGTGACCATGGGCTACTTTGTCTCTCAGCCTAATCTGCCCCTTAAGGTGAAAACAACAGAGAGCAACCGTGACCACCCCAAGGAGAAGGGCACACTTAAAATGTAGATGAAATAATAATATACAACCATAGTGTGACATCAGATATTTATTGGGACATGGTATGAAGAAATATTTATATAAGCATGATTGTCAAAGATGTTTATTATTTACACAACCTGTAAAGATATTTACAGTGTAATCCTGTTTGTTTAATCAGAAGCAAGTCCCAATGTATTCAATGGGGCTTACTCAAACAGGGAAGTGTGCACAGAACTGCAACCTCGAGTGATAAAGTACTTCACTCACTCAGCCCAAAATTCAGAATCATGCCACTTTTAAAAAAATAGAATCAGTATTAGTTTCCTACATAATAAAAGCAGTGATACCTAAGTAAGCCCCACCTAACTGCTTTAGAAAATAAGATCGGAGAGGGAGAGAAAGATTTCAACACAAACACAATCCTTTGTTATGTTCACTCAAAAGTCCCATTGATTTACAGCACAATCCTAATAATGTATTCTTAAAAGTAAGTTCTATTGAATTAAATGGGGTTTACTCTGGGTATGTGGGATTAGCATTGCAGCTTTACTTCCAGAAAAGCGAGAATAGGATTAAAGCTTCATATTGGGAAAGTTTTCAAAACACTGTCCTCTTCAAAAGCCCAGGAAAATTCAAACCGACTCCTGCACACAAGAGAGAAAAATACTGAAAGCTATATATATCCTCAATTTATGAGATTTTCAGTCAAGCAGGAAAAAACAAGTTTTCTGGCCTTGCATGGGGTCTAGCTACTGCCTGGAAGTCAACAAATCCCTTGTCAATCACAACCCTGACTTCACTTATTGGCTACAAACCTGAAAGGGCAGGGTTAGAGCAGCCAGCTCTGAGCTCATTTAACTGAAGTTATGGGGGGGCTAACAGTTTGGTGTATGTCTTATGAACCAGACCACCTAGAAATTTAATTATTTTTAAAATGAAAGATGAGAATCTGGAGATTAAGGTGACTCACCCAGAGACCCAGAGAGGACTCCAAAAATCCAGAGTCTCCAGGCAAAAACCAGAGAGCTGGCAACCCTATTCTCACCCAGCCCTACCTGGAAATGCTGGGGATTGAACCTGGAATCTTCTGCATGCAAAACAGATGCTCTAGCACTGAGCTATGTCCCTTGCTGTTCCAGAGCAGGACAAGAATATTCAGGAGGACTGTGATAGGATTCCATAACTGAACTAGAAGTTCTGGCTTCTGGTTCGTCTAATTCCCCTCACCAGGGTAGAAAAACCTTGGTAGTCATTTAGTAAAAGGAGCCTAAATTTATTCTTGTATATCTGAAAGATATATTAAAAAATGTAAAGGCCAAATCAATCACATTAAACCCAAAATACTATATAAAGCCTCCAGATGGTATGCTTATTTAATATATGCAAACTTGTGTTCCTAATACTGTCACTCTTATCTTCCTTCACCCTCATACCCTAAATTTACCTATTATGTCTTTTCCTGATAGAGAACCTCCTGCAACTTGTTAAACCTGCTGGCATCATTGAAACTTTGTGTGGGTTTGAGTCCATCAATGCCCATCTTGTTATAATTTTGGAACTAGAGATTTAAAAACCTTTAATTTTGTTGTGCACAGCATAACAGAGCAATAGCTATAACCAGGGCTTTCATGCATTCTTAAAATGCAATTAATGACTTCCTCTACCTGAGGCTCAGAGTGGATACAAAAACAGAAAATCCTTGTCTATTAAATACACCCACCCCCTTCTTGTTCCTGATCATTAAATAACTTTATTTCGGGAAAGGCCAGAGATCACTGGCAGAGCACATATTTGGGAACGCCAAGAAATAATTTTTCTCTCAGCATTTTGGGATTTTTTTCTCTTTCTTTGTGACATTTCTGTTAGGAGCCATTTTGAAATATATCCAGATAATCAGTTTAGAATCATAGCTTCATCCAAGGGAACCTAAAACTACTCACTCAATCACCTTTCCAAGAAAAGGTAAATGAGAGAAATTGGGTGTATGTATGAAAGGGCAGCAACATCACAAATGCTGACTCCATGTGATCCTTGCCAGGCCAAAAGTCATCTGGCACTCCTGCATGCTCCAGATGGTGATCACATGGGGGCAGCCATTTCTGTGATATCTTCGGTTTGTGAGTCCTACTCAAATGCTTACAGGTACAGTTATTTTTTAGGTCAAAGCCACACTGAGACCATTGTCCTAGAGGCTGGGCTGACACTCAGATTTCTATTCAGCTGGTTCTGATACTCTCAGAATTGACTATCCCCCACAGCAAAGGAGACTATCTATCTATGAGTCTTTCTTTCTGTCTAGTTAAATCCCATCTGGCCTAGCAGGGCAGGAGACCCTGACTGACTAAGGGGTTGTTGCTGGGTGCAACATTTAGTTTTAATATAATGTACTGCTATTGCTGATATTTCAGTTATGTTTTTCTATTTCTGTTGTTAGGTCTTAGTATGAATGATTAGTGGAGGGGTTCCCAAACTGTGGTACATGAATCATCAGTGGCCCACAAGCTTCTTTTAGGTGATCTAAGTATGCCTGTGAAGTACACTTCACAGGAAATCTATGGAATTCAGATTGTAATGCAATAAAAAAAGAAGCAATACAAATACAATTAAAAGTTATAGCACATTACAACTGCTACAAGAGGCAGAAAGATCATCATAGTCTGCCAAGACCATCAGCAATTTTCAAGTGTTCCTTGGAGTGGGGAGTTTGGGAACCACTGAATTAGTAGAATGTTCATTGTTGGTATGTATTTATTAATAACAGGTGTTTGGCCTATTATTTGCACAACTATTTCAATTTTGTTATATTTGGTAATTGTTCTGTAAACTTTTCTGCTGTTGTTGGTAACCGCTTAGAGAAGCCTTCCCCAACATGGTGTCCTTCAGATGTTTTGGACTTCTACGTTCATCTTCCCCAGACAGCATGGAGGACACCAGGTTGGAGAAGGCTACTTTAGAATGTGGTTTACCTTAGAAAAGAGGCATACAAATAAACTGATGATGATGATTTCAGCAATGTGCTGGGGATGAGGAGCCAATCCCAAACTCCTTTTTTTAAAAATTACCACTCTTCAGTAGGTACAAAGGAGTCAGCTGACACAAGTAGGGTTGCCAGGTTCAGGACCTGAGACTGATGCTGTATCTTTAGAACAGAAAGTCAGCCAAGTGCAGGTGTTCTTGCAACACTGTAATGGGAAGTGTGGTTTTTCCCATTACAGTGTTGCAAGAACACCTGCACTTCGCTGACTTTCTCTTCTCCTAAAGATACAGCATCAGTCTCAGGCCCTGAACCTGGCAACCCTAGACACAAGAAAGCAGCTCCTCAAGAGGCATGGTTTCAGCTCAGGCAGGAAAAATGTTCCCTGTTTCCTGAAGAAGGTATCTTCTTTATTCACACACATCTGTTTCTGGTAACCAAGAGGTCTATGTGACGCCCTTCCCTGGCTCTCCCTGTCAGGTTCCTACCTGCTCGTGGTTACTGCCTGTCTCTAGGCACCACCAGGGACTCCACCAGTCCAGACTGTCCTTTCTTATGGTTTCTCTCCCCGCTCTAGCACAGATCTCAACAGATCCCCCTGCTAGGCAGCACCACCAGTCACGTCCTATAACCAGTAGTCCCAGAGACTCTGCCTGAGTCTCTCTATCTGGTTACCTCTGTGACTGAATGCTAAAGCTGTCCCAACCCCTTTGATTTACTCAGACTGCTTATAATTCTGGTTTGCTCTGAATACTTGTGGTGTTATATTCTTCCCTTCACCCGCTGCCACCATTTGTCACTCTTCAGCCTTGGTTATTTACCTCACCCTCCCTTCTGGTCTGTGAAACCCCAGCCAAGGATCAGGCCTTTGGTAAACCAAATAAGTATTTTATTATATAACAGAGATAACAAGATTTCTTTAAAAGGCACTTAAGCATATGGTTACATCTATTCCTTTTTTTTATATAATGATTTTTATTATTCAAATTTTCATAAAGTGAACACAACAAAATCAAACAACAAAAACAATACAAAAAAAAAGAACTTGACTTCCGATTTGTTACAGATCAGCTATATATATAATATATATCGAACCTGTCCCCTAAAACATACAAAATTCACTTTTTTCCATAGTCTATCTTAATTAATCATCAAATCCCATTATCATCATTTCATTTTTTTCTTTCAACAAAAAGTCCAAAAGAGGCTTCCATTCCTTAAGAAATATATCTGTCGTTTTTTCTCTGAGAAGGTATGTCAATTTGTCCATCTCAACTAAGTCCATTAATTTCAATAGCCATTCTTCCATTGTTGGTATTGATTCCATTTTCCACTTTTGTGCATATAATAATCTTGCTGTTGTAATCATATATAATATTATTCATCCATATTTCTTTTCCTTTTGTTTGTCCATAAAACCCAATAAAAAAAATTCTGGCTTTGACTGAATATTTATCTTTAAAATTTTTTGCATCATCCTACCTATCTGTGCCCAAAATAATTTTGCCTGTTTGCACAACCACCACATATGATAAAAAGATCCTTCTTGTTGTTCACATTTCCAACATACATTAGAAACATTACTATACATTTTTGACAACTTTTCTGGAGTCATGTACCAACGATACATCATTTTATAAAAAATTTCTTTAAGATTATAACATAATGTAAATTTCAAACCTTTTTTCCACATATTTTCCCATTGATCCATTTGTATATTATAACCAAAAAATTTTGCCCACTTGACCATACACTCTTTTACTTGTTCTTCTTCCATGTCCATTTTCAATAAAAATTTATACATTTTTGCAATTATACATTCATCATTTGTACACAAACCTATTTCAAAATCAGATTTATTTATTTCAAACCCATACATTTTCTTATCCATTTTGTATCTTTCTAACAATTGTAAATAGGCAAACCATTGAGAACTATATCCTTCCTTTATTAATTGTTCTCTCTCTTTCATTATATATTCTCCATGCACATTTTCTAATAGTTCTTGATAAGTTAACCATTTCTCTTTTCCAGCCATTTCTCTTCTATAAAATGCTTCTTGACTTGAAACACATAGTGGTATTTTCAAAAAAAACCTTGTTTTGTATTTATTCCATATTTTCAACAAAGGACGTCTTATAACATGATTATTAAAATCCACATTAACTTTTACTTTATCATACCATAGATATCCATGCCATCCCCACTTCAGGTTGTGACCCTCCAAATCCAATAATCTTTTGTTCCTCAATACAATCCATTCCTTTATCCAGACTAAGCAACAAGCAGCAAAATAAAGTCTCAAATTAGGTAATCCCAGTCCTCCTCTTTCTTTGGCATCTTGTAATAATTTAAATTTAATTCTTGGTTTTTCCCCCTGCCAAACAAATTTAGAAATATCTTTTTGCCATTGTTTAAAAGGTAAATCAGAGGATATTACAGGTATTGTTTGAAACAGAAACATCATTCTCGGCAATACATTCATTTTTATTACAGATATTCTACCCATTAATGACAACTGTAATTTATCCCATCTTAACAAATCTTTCTTAATCTATATTACAGAATGATAAAATAGTGCAGGAATGTAAGAAGAAATTAAAAGAGTTTTTTGAACACAATTTACATAAAGGAACAGATGAAAATATTGTTTGGGATACAAGTAAAGCATTTATGAGGGGATATTTTATTAAATGTAATTCTGAATTAAAAAAGAAGAAACAACAGAAAATGCAATTAATCTTGGAAGAAATAAAACAAAAAGAGGAAGAATTGAAAAAGAATCCAACTAAAGCTTCTATTGTAAATCAAATTAAAATGTTACAGAAACAAGTGTCAATGTTGACAGTTAGAGAAATTGAAAGGAAATTAAACTTTGCCAAACAAAGGACTTTTGAATTTGCAAATAAACCGGGGAAATTGCTAGCATATAAATTAAGAAAAGAACGACAAAAAAATCTTATTTTAAAGATACAAGAAGGAGATGAGATGTTGACAGACAATGTAAAAATCCAAAGGGTTTTTCATCAATATTATTCAACTTTGTACAAGTGTCAGGAAATTCCATCTGAAAAAATAGAAGAGTATATATCTAAACAGAATTTGCCTAAAATTACAGATTTTCAGAGACAAGCTATTAATGGTCCTATTACGTCAAGAGAAATATCTGAGGCTATAAGTAAAATTAAATTAGGAAAGGCGCCAGGACCGGATGGACTATCAGCAATGTATTACAAATGTTTGGAGGAGGAACTCTTATTACCTTTACAGTATACAATGAATTCTATTTTGCAAGAGGGGAAGATACCGGATAGTTGGAAAAATGCCAATATAACATTAATACCTAAAGAGGAGCAGGATCTAACCAAAACAAAAAAATATCGGCCAATATCCTTATTGAATAATGACTACAAAATTTTTACAATGATTTTGGCTGAAAGAATGAAAATAATATTGCAACAATTTATTCAGGAAGATCAAGCGGGGTTTTTACCTAAAAGACAATTACGTGATAACGTCAGGAATGTTTTGAATGTGTTGGAATATCTGGAACAACGAAATGACATACAAGCAGCTTTGATTTTCTTGGATGCTGAGAAAGCATTTGATAATTTGAATTGGAAATTTATGTTTAAGGTTCTAGAACAAATGGACTTCGGAGATAATTTTATAAAATGGATCAGATCGATTTATACATCACAGAAGGCACAGATAATTGTCAATGGGGATTTAACGGACTCATGTGAAATACAAAAGGGTACAAGACAGGGATGTCCACTGTCCCCTCTTTTATTTATTTTGGTTCTAGAAGTGCTGCTTAGAGACATAAGGCATGACAAAAGAATTTCGGGAATAAAGATAAAAAAAGAGGAATATAAACTGAGAGCATTTGCTGACGACTTGATAATTGTATTAGAAAATCCCTTGGAAGGAATCAAAGTATTGATGGATAAGTTAAAAGAATTTGGACCATTAGCAGGATTTAAGATTGACAACCAAAAAACAAAGATGTTGGTGAAAAATTTATCTTTAAGGGATCAAAAAGAGTTAATGGAGAAGACAGATTTTAAAATAAAATAAAAGGTGAAATATTTAGGTATTATTATGACTAATAAAAATTCAAAGTTGTTTCATAATAATTATGAAAAATTATGGTTACATCTATTCCTGAGGTACTGGTCTTAGTATTAATCCGAACTCCACCCTCTCCTCTCAAAACCCACCAAAACAACCCTCTCAAGTCCACCAATGTCCACCTCACATCCACACCACATTCACCTAGATTTACCTGACATTTTTCCTTTTATACTGTCAGCCATTTTAAACATTCAGCCAATCATCCAGCATTCTACTGCCCATTCACTCCCCCTCCTCTTTCACTCCACTTACCATGTATCTTCTAAACAAACAGCACTTACCCTATTTACACTAATACAGGATCATCATAGTCTACTTCTAGCAGGGTCCATATTCATGCAAGAGCAAGACTCAGACAAAAATCACTTCCTTAAGTAAGAATGTAAGGAGAGCTGCTGGATCAGGCCAAATGCCCATTTAGTTGAACATCCTGTTCTCACAGTGGCCAACCAAATGCCCATTTGTTTGACTTGGTCAGCAAGACATGAATTCAAGTCCACACTCAGCCATGAAGCTCATTGGGTGGTTTTGACCTACCTCACTGAATTGTTATGAGGGAAATGGGAATAACCCCATGTATACATTCCTGAGCTCCTTTGAGCTCCCTCTCTCTCTCTGACACACACACACACACACACACACATTCACACACTATTCAGATATTACTAATCAAATGAAGAAAACAGATAAAATAGGTCTGTGGGGCCATGCAATTAGCCCTGCCCCCAAGGCTCCACAAATCCCCCCATCCCTTAATGAGTTTAGAGTGAATATCTGCAGCACGGAGCCTTTTCTATCCATGGAGGCTTCAAACGCAATCAAGAATCCTGGAGAACAGGAAAATGAAATTAAATAAATAATTTTTAAAAACTGGGAAGGGGATAAGAGCTGTTGTTGGAGGAAGATGTGAATGTAAAAGGAACAGTGAGGAGGAACGAAAACAATAGTTTGGGTGGAATAGGGCACAAGTTTTGTGAAAGGAGAAGGAGGGAAGAAAGATAGGAGACTCGCAAAAATATTTTGAGAGATGTGCAGGAGGATGGAAAATATAATATATATATTCTTAACTTAAGAGTCTCTGGTTCAGCAAATTCTGCCTAAACTGGGGTGACTGGGGCTGTGTCCACACTATGGCGATAATGCATACATGTGTCACATCACATACTGTACATGCATACTTTCATCCACTCATGAGCAATTTCTATTTTATGCCTCCAAGACCTATTTCAATGTTTCCTGTCCACACTAGTGGGTGGTGCTTGATGGGATGCATTTGTGCAGTCTCTTCCTCTGAATTAGTACTTCTCTGATCACCTTAACTTGTGGAAACCTGAGGTCCATTGTGGACAGGTCTGCAGGAATTTGTTTACCAGTATACACACGTCTTAATTTTTTGTTTAAAAAGTACATTTTTATATATATATTAGATTTACACAAAAGAACACTCAAAAATAATTTTAAAAATAAGTGTGTTGCTCCAGCCCAGAAACCTGAGGTCCATTATGGGTTTGCAGGCAGGTATTTGTTTATCTGTGTGCATCTTCAATTTTTTTTAAAAAAAATTCAAGTTTTCCAGTATGCCAGATTTGCACAAAAGAAAAGCCAAAAATAATTTTTAAAATGTGTGTCACTCCAAACAAGGCAAGGATTTGGAATTGCTCACATGAAAGGCTGCTTCTTTTTCTCCTCTTTTCTTTTCCTGCCTCCTTTACCTACAAAGCAAATTTGATTTTTAATACAGCTATTTTGTGCAAGAGCAGTTCTGTGCAAAAGAGCTATTTTTAAAATAAAAATAAGTGCTGTCAACAACAACTGGTGGAAAAAGGCTAATGGAAACAAAATGGAAGTGGGGGTGTGGGGATATATGGCACCCAGCAAAATGTCACCACACATGTAAAAAACCTCACCCGTACAGTGCACTTCAGTACATCCCCAGTTCAGTAATAATGTGATTTTATATTCTTCTCTTATCAGATTATCTGGAATATTCAAATTTAGCAGGGGGAAAGTGTGGACTGCCACTTGGATGAGAGGGATGTTGTGTGGACACTGCAAATAATAAATAAATAAAGAGACAAGCAGTTTCAAATCCACATTACAAGCTCTGAGTCACAATATCTTCAGAGCCAACGTAAATGGTATCTTCAGAGCTACAAGTAAATCACTGTGGCAAAGAATTTAATGATTTCCAAAGAGAGCTTAGATATCAATATGGAATTATGCCAATAATTGCCAGCTGGCAGTTCCACCTCCATTGATCACCATTTTGTTATTAGTCCCATCCTTGCACCACAGTTTTGTGCCTGATAGGCCTCAGTGAATTATAGTTCTCTCAATTGGGCTGTGGGGGTAGAAAGTCAGATAATCTGTGTCCTAGGTAATTGATTTTATTGCTAGACTGCACTTACTATTAAGAAATATCTCCTAATGTTCATCTTAAATCCACTTCCTTTAGGGCAAGAGAGAACAACAAGCCTTTGCCTTCTTCTATGTGACATCCCCTCAGGTTTTTAGTGTCCTATCCCCCATCCCTAATCACTTGTCTTTTCTCCAGATTAACAAATCCAATTCCTTCAGCCTTTCCTCATAGGACTGTTTGCCACTCCTGTGACCATCTTCATTGTACTCCTCTGAACTCGTTCTGACTATATTCTTAAAGTGCAGCACCCAGAGCTGGACAGACCATTCAGATGAGGTCGGATTACTGCTGAATAAAGTGGAATCATTACTTTTTGTGGCTTGGAAACTATGGTTGTATTGTTGCAGTCTAAACTGCACTGCCCTCTGTGGCAGCAGCAGTATCACATTGTAGTCATTCAGGGTCTCGGGGTGTGTGTGAGACCCTTTACTTTTTTGGGAGCAGGGTCGCAGCATCCTATGAGCCAAGCAGCATTAAAGTGAAGTGTGCTAGCTGTTGAGCAGAGTCTTCTAACATGTTTCCTTGTCCTTTCCTGCTGATTGGACCCAATCAGAGTGAAAGGAGGTGAGCCAGCCTCTGAGAAGACTCTTCTCAGTAGCTAACACTCTCCTCTTTCATGTTTATTGGCTTGTAGTGGCATCTGTTATTGTGCAAGATGGCGTTAACAAGGATCTCATTCTCCACCCAGCAAAAAAAAGGATGGGAGTGGGTGGAGCTGTAACTTTTATGAAGAGACCCAGCAGTACTGCACTGCTGACTCATGTTCTGATTGTGATCAACTACAATTCCAAGATCTTTCTTGCATCTACTGCTGTCAGGGCAGGTATCACCAGCCTGTATCTGTGCATTTGATTCTTTCCCCTTGTTTGCCTAAAGGCAAAACTTTGCATTTGTCTTTAGTTTAATGTCATTTTGTTTGTATCAGCCCAATTTCCCTTTCTATCAAGGTTATTCCTGTGTTCTGAGATTATACCCAGTTGGCTCTGACCTGTGACAGGGCTTTTTCAGTGATAGCTCCCTGTTTGTAGAATGCCCTCCCCAGTGAGGTGCATCTGTCTCCATCACTATTAACTTTCAGGAGGAATTTGAAAATATTCCTGTTTACCCGGGCATTTGATGGCTGTTGTTGTTGTTGGTATATGCCTTCAAGTAGATTACGACTTATGGCGACCCTATGAATCAGTGACCTCCAACAGCATCTGTCATGAACCACCCTGTTCAGATCTTGTAAGTTCAGGTCCGTGGCTTCCTTTATGGAACCAATCCACCTCTTGTTTGGCCTTCCTCTTTTTCTACTCCCTTCTGTTTTTCCCAGCATTATTGTCTTTCCTAGTGAATCATGTCTTCTCATGATGTGTCCAAAGTATGATAACCTCAGTTTCATCATTTTAGCTTCGAGTAACAGTTCTGGTTTAATTTGTTCTAACACCCAATTATTTGTCTTTTTCGCAATCCATAGTATGTGCAAAGCTCTCCTCCAACACATTTCAAATGAGTTGATTTTTCTCCTACTTTTTTCACTGTCCAACTTTCACATCCATACATAGAGATCAGGAATACCATGGTCTGCATGATCCTGACTTTGGTGTTCAGTGATCAGAGCTTGGAAAAGTTACTTTTTAAACCACAACTCCCATCAGCCCCAGCCAGCATGGCCACTGGATTGGGCTGATGGGAGTTGTAGTTCAAAAAAGTAACTTTTCCAAGCTCTGTGATACATCTTTGCATTTGAGGACCTTTTCTAGTTCTCTCATAGCTGCCCTCCCCATTCCTAGCCTTCTTCTGATTTCTTGACTAACGTGATGGCTAAAGAGGACTGTTCCTGGCAACCTGAAGATCACTGCTTTTAAACTGTGTTTTGGAATATTTTTAACTGTGTTTTAGAATGTTTTTAACTGTGTTTTTGGAATGTTTTATACTGTTTTTAGTATTTTTCTTCTTTTGGGATGAAGGGCGGGATATAGTATTGTGTCATCTGCAAACTTGGTAAGAATTCTCTCCATGCATTCATCTAAGCCATTGATAAAATTTTTGGAGAATACCAAGACTTGGAATACCCCATGCAAAACTTTCCTCCAATGTGATGAAGCACTGATGAACACTGTTGGTGTGTAGTTTTCTGGCCAGCTGTTAGTCCACCTGCTGACATCACCTATCACTTATTCTACAATCACCAAAGCAAATCTGTGAGGGTTACATTATTATTGACCTTCATGATATGAATCTTGTCATTCAAATTTCTGAACTCTTACAACTGAACATGTAAATGACCAGCATAGCCAAGACCAACAATTCTAATTAGATGTTTCCTTGTGTTTCGTTTGGAGGCATTGCCTCTTTCCATCACTAGATGGCAGCCATGAGGGTGTTATTTTTTGAAGACATATATAATCAACTATTTTATACAATGTAAAATTTATGGTAAAACATCAATAGAAATTTTATTTTGGCAAAACCCTGTAGCAATTCTGTGGTAAAAGCAAAAATCTGGGTGTTTATTGATCAGCATACACTTTACAATAAATGCTGACACAGGTTGTAGAGCTTGCAGGTCATTTATCCCAAGTCACTGACTCCTCTCAACAACTCATCCAGCATTATCTAGTTTGTAGTACCTGACAAACAGAAGGAAGAAACAAACCTATGCCACCCTTCCCCAATATGGGTGTCCTCCAGATGTTTTGGATTCCACCTCCCGGCAGGCCCTGCCATCATGGCCAAAGTTTATGAATGATGGGGATTGTCTTCCAAAACATCTGGTTGATGGCTGGCATATACCAAGGCTGATAGCATGGCAATTAATAATAATAAAAAAATCTAAGTGCTCATGCTAGTATGTGCTCATAAAATAGAAATGAAGATTAAACAAAGAAACCAAAGTATCCCTAGTTAATTTGACTTGTGGGAGGAGATTCTTGGATTTCAAATCACGGGAAGTGCTATAAGGACTGGGATCCTCTGCCTGACCTAGAGTCCAGAGAGAGGTATGGCCTCTTGCATCAGTTTCTGGCTGGGTCAGGGAATATAAAAGCCCAGTAGCCCTTGGGTGGTGGGTCTGCTGCTGGTGGGGTTGCCACTGAAGGGGAGTCCTCTTTGGGAGTTGTGATGGTGAGGGCACTACCCCCCTCCTTCTATTTTTTTCCCCAATCTGGAGGAGGTTGGGAAGTGGGGAGGGCTTAAGGTGCATGTGTGGCTGCCTGTGCAGTGAACTGTACAACAGGAGAAATTCACCAGATGCCTTCAGAGTGAGAGTCTGCAACTGGGAAAAGACTGGCCCTCCCTGGGTATGAGACAGGAGAGAAGTAGATGTGCTCTAGCGTGAGAGGGACTGGGTGGGTTTTGTGGACATTCAGTAGCATTGTTCCCAATTCTGTCCAAGGCCTTCTGGCATAATTGGTTGTGGTAGATCTTATTGGTGGGCTGTTGTTGTCTGCATTATGTGTTTGGGAGGAATTTGGGGAAAGAGGGAGGGGTGATGTCACCTCATTTCAGTGATCATGGGTAGAGGGAGTTATAGACATGGGGAGGTTATAAATTACCATGGAAGACAAGGGCAAGGTTATCTATGCCTTGTTCCTCACTCCCATTCCTCCCATGGATAGGTTCCTGGTTGCTCATCTGCTGTGCCCACTGCCCTGTGTGCTGTTGTTTAATGCCAGATATGAACATAATAAGACCACACTCAGCAATACCTGGGTAGCTAAGCTAGGCAGAGTTGATCTGACCCAGCTGTTCCCACATGGATACTTGGTGCAGCATCAGCACAGTCTGCAGGAATGAGTGATGGGAAAAGAGTTGCTGTGGCCCATAGAACTTCCATTACCACCACCAGAAAACCCTTCTGTCTTGGAGCTTGCCTTGAGGGCCTGCACCTGATGTTGGGCCAAAAAGGAAGTGAATTAGAGCTGCTGTTGGTGTACTGCCCACCAGCAACTTCTCTGACTGAGCTGGCAGAGGTGGTGTCAGGTGTGGTGTTGGTGGAGCCCAGGACTATAGTTCTGGGTGATTTTAATATCCATGCTAAGGCTGCCTCTTGTGTTCTGGTTTGGGATTTCATGGCCTCCATAAGGACCAATGAATTGTCCAGAGTTGTCATGGGTCCAACACATAGGGCAGAACACACTCTCAATTTGGTTTTTGCTCCAGATGGAGGACAGGGTTGTCGGAGATGTGGAGTGGTGGAAGCCATCCCATTCTCATGGTCAGATCACTTTCTGGTGAAGTTTGGATTTATGGTTCCAATCCTGATGGGGTGATGGACAAATAAGATCCTGCTGGGAGGAAGGGCGGGATATCAATCAAACCATAAATAAATAAATAAAGATGGTCTGTCCCCATAGACTAATGAAATCCAATGGATTCCTGAATGCCTGGGGGGTGGGTCTAATAGATAGAACAGATGATCCTACTGAAGCCCTTGTCATGCTGTGGAAAAGCAAGTTGTGTTGGGCTCTTGTCACTCTTGCTTCTGAGTGCCCTCTCCGGCATTGGGGAGCCTATTCTGCACCTTGGTACACCAGTGAACTGAGAGTGATGAAACAGGGCAGATGGCTAGAGTGCAAGTTGTGGAAGATGTGCTGTGAAGCTGACTGGGCATGAGTGAAACAACATAACCGTACCTACTGTGTGATGGTGAGGGTAGCAAAGAAGGCCCGCTTCTCTGCCTCTATCCCATCCTCAAGTAGCTGTCCTGTGGAGCTTTTTCGTATTATCCAGGATCTGTTAACATGTACTCCAGGGAATGGAGTTTTAGACCCTGCAGAAGCCTACTGTGAATTGTTTGCAAGGCACTTCCAAGGGTAAAGTTGCTTGCCTCCATAGGAAACTTGACGCCACATCCACTGCAGTTTCCAGAGAGGTCAACATCTGTTGCAAATTCCTGAGATTGGTTGTAGTTGATGTGGCTTTATGACACGAAGAACATCCTTGCAGTAATGTGGCCAGCAACGTGCCTTCTTGCCCCTTGCCTCACTTGGCTTAATAAAGCTTGGCGAGGGAATATGACCAAGTGGGTCCAGGGTGTGGTCAATGCATTGTTGTGGGAGGGAGTGCTCCTAACCGTCCTGAAAGAGGCTTACCTCTTCTAAAAATGCCCACCCTGGACCCATTGGTTTGTGACAGCTACTGCCTGGTTGCAAATATCCCCCTTTTAGGGAAGGTGATCCGTAAAGAGGCACAATTGCAGGTACTCTTGGATAGAACAGATTATCTTGACCCACTTCAAAATGGGATCAGGTCTGGTTATGGGGCTGAATTGGTTATGGGTGCCCCAATGGATGACTTTTATCACAAGGACAGGAGGAGTGTGACCCTGTTATTACTTGACTTCTCAGTAGCTTTTGATACCATTGACTAGGATATCTTTCTGAGCCAACTTAGTGTGATGGGTATTAGAAGCACTGTTTGACATGGGTTCCAATCCTGTCTGCAGGGTCGCTTTCAGAGAATAGCATTGGGTAATTGTTCTCCTGACAGAAGTGCTTTGGGGTGCTGGTGAGTACCACCTTGTCCCCAATGCTGTTTAACATGTATATGAAGCCATTGGGAGTGGTCATTAGGAGAGGAAATGAGGTATCATCAATACGCTGATAAAACTCAACTCTATTTCTCTGTAATATCTGAATCAGGAGAGGCTATGCAAGCCCTGCACCAGTCCCTAGACTCAACGGTGGGCTGGGTGAAGGCCAAGAAACTGACTTGGAATCCTGGCAAAACAGAGGTGCTGTGGGTGGGTGGTTCCCAAGTCTGGATAACTGGTCAATTGCCTGCTTTGGATAGGGACGTACTCCCCTGAAAGAGTACTTTAATAGTCTGTGCGTGCCCCTGGATCCATCTCTGTTGCTAGAGGCCCAGGTGACCTCAGTGGCTAGAAGGAACTTTTTCTTGCTTACGTTGGTAAGACAAATATGACAATTTCTGGACTGGGATAGCCTGACCACTGTTGCCCATTTGCTGATAATCTCCAGGCTGGATTACTGCAATGTGTATGTGGGGCTGCCCTTGAGATTGATGCAGAAGCTGCATCTGGGGCAAATTGCGACAGCTCAACTGTTCCCTAGTGCAGGATATCACCAACATGTTAACCTGCTGCAGAAAATTGCACTGGCTGCCAATTAGTTTAATCAGAAGTAAGACCCACTGAGTTCAGAAGGATTAATCTCCTTAAATGTATCCTTATGATTGTAGCCTGAGTGACCTTGGATCAGTCACTAGCTTATTTATTACATATTTATCATGTTTCTCCTCTTAGGGGCTCAAGGTGGTAAACATAGTTCACTGTCTTCATTTTATCAACATAGCCTAACCTACCTCATAGGGTTGTTGTGAGGATAACATGGAGAGGGGCTCCTTGGAGGAAAGGTGGGATATAAGTGATGTCAATAAATACAATTTAACATGTAGAGGTTAAAATGCATGTCTGGCCATCTTAAACATATATATGTATCAGAAAAGTTGTGGCTTCTGTGGATATTGTGTGAAGTGGGCACTATATTCTTGACATAACAGGAAAATATTAGCACTTCCTCATGGTGTAGTATTGTTAATGGAAGCTACTAGAATGGAACTCCAGCAGAGAAGGAAACATTTGAGTTAGACCCAAGTTAGTTGGACTTGGTTCTCACTAAAATCAATGCAGTAAGTTAGATTAATTTTTCACACTGATTTTAGTGGAACATGTTGTCTTCACCGCTGTCAAAATCCAATCTCCAGGAGGAGTTATTTTATTATGTTCTGTCTCTCATGTACTGTACACCCTACACCTGAACTGTAATAACAATTTAATTAAATGTTTACAATATTATGAAGTGAAATTGTCTAAAATTAAAAATCAGCTTCTCATTATATTTGCATAACATTCCCTATAATGCAAAGCCCAGAACATAATATTATGCTGCTGCTGTTACCAGGTTATGGTGGCAGACAGGAAAAGTGTAACTGCAGTAACAACATAGACCTTATTTGCTTGAATAAGAAACATAATGAAATATTGATTATAACCTATATAAATGAAGCAATCCCACACCAATTAATATGTTTACATTTGTGTACTGGTATGTGTTTTCCCAGAATCCTAAAATGTTTTTCAGGAAGTGCCTCATACATCAAGGTAACAATTCTTGTAAATTTAAAATAGGAATAGGTCCTCAATATTTCACACTGTAAAGTTCACCAGTAGCAAAATCTGCATTTAACACTGCAGTGATCCTGTAAATCTTTATAAACAGGAGGTTAATCAGTGAGACCATGTATTGCTCCACTTGTGCCAAACTCAACTTTTTGTGGCACAGATTCCTTTAAAAGGACAATGGGCGACAAACAGTGTGGTAAATCCAAGCGGTCTCTGGAATCCTAAATTGTTTATTACCTACCTTGTTGACAAAATCATTTCTATTCAGTATGTCTTGAGGATCACTAGCATGACTGAGAAGTCTGAACTTAGGATACATAAGGTCAGCCTTGTTCTATTTTTATGGATCATTTCCAATTAGTATCATTCACTGATTGTCTCTTTGGGGGAATGCAGCAATCAATTGCAAATTAAACCTTTGCTGCTCCTAGGACGTTAAGGATAAAAAGGAAAAAACTGAACTTCTGTAGAGTGGTGTATACTTTCCAGTATTTTGTAACTAATATTTTGAGAGGATACTGCAGCCACAATCTTCACAGCATGTCGCTATATACATCAGCTCAAGGAAGTTACTATGAACATTAAAGCCTTAATTTCCAATGGCTCCTTCTGGATAGTGTCACACTAAAAGTGAATATTACCCCAATATACCCACTAAAATTAAAGCCACAGGGTGGCATTCAATGCTAGTCCTACTCAAAATAAACTCATACAAGCTTATAGACATGACCTTAGGTTCATAAATTTTAATGGGTATACTCTGAATAGGACTTAGTTGAACAAACCCATTGTTACTTTGTTTTGGAAGGGAGTGCCATTTGAACACTGCCTCACACATATAGTATCTCGCATAGGCAGGCGCACTCATAGTTCCCAGGTAATGAAATGGCAGCTGGGCAAGTGGGGCACTGCCCCACCAAGCTCAGTCTGCCCTCAGCTAGCCCCCACCTACCCTAAGTTACTTACAACCAACCCAAAGAATGGTAGTAGCTAACAGCTTCCTCTCCCTTAATCTCTCTGACAACTCAGCAGGGAGGAAGATGGAGATAAAATTAGAATTACTGGGCTCCACCAGTCATTGGCTCTGGCTCCACCTACTGTTGGGCTCCTTGCCTTCCAACCTACAAGTCCCAATGGGCATTAGCCACCACTGAGCCAAACCACACTTGTAACAACTGAAGTTGGCATAACTCACAGCTCATTTATTATACTGACTGGCTCCACAACTGACAGAAGCACAGTATACTATTTTATTTTCACATTAGACTAGCACCGTCCCTGCAATGTAAGTATGTAGTAATGACAGGCAAAAAAGTTTTCTAACACAACATGGAGAAGCTACTGTTTAACAAAGAAAGCAAAAGAGTCCTGCTGTGTGTATGCAAGTTTGTCCGTTTGCATACAGGGGCTTGCTGAGTAGAGCCTTTATTTTGAATATCCTTCAGTTTACCCAGAAACACTCTGGACCAAGTCCTGATGGTTCCTAAGGCTTGGATGCCAACGACAGGTACTCAGACAGAGTGCTTTCTATTAGTGTCCAGACTGCAAAGTAGTATACATGTTACACATCCCTATTAGTTAACTAATTATTAGTCTCAGGTTGCAATCCAATACATGTCTACTCAGAAGTAAGCTCCATTGGGTTCAATGGGACTTACTCCCAGGTAAGTGTGTATTGGATTGCAGATTAAGGCTGATATGGACCCTGGAAGAGAAAATATAGCACTTGCCATATCTTAAAAACTTTTTTAAAAGAAGAACACTGCCTTTTAATATTGTGAGTTTAAAAATTACTTACACTGTTCCTCTGTATCACTTCCTCATTAACAAGTTCTAATTTAAGAAGAAAATGATTGGGTGATTTAAAAATATATAGTCTTGATTAAAACTGCCTGTTGCACACTGATTCTACAAACACCTAGGATGTTTCTTGTTCAGTTGCTTCCACAAGCTCACTGAGCTTTCCTACATCAAGGCAGCCATTCTTCTATGACCAAACTAAAATGGGTGGAGTAGAAAGGGGAGAAGAAATGGTGCTCTGTTGCCCAGGAAAAAGATAGCAATGAAATGACTGTATTCTAAAGCCAACTGAACATTGCAGTAAGAGGGATAGGGCTGGTTCACATGGGGACTTGCTGTGAGATTGGTGCTACTTGCATCCCCATTTATTTTGCAGGGTTCACAAGATGTTGCAGGAAAAGGTATGTCACTGCTTTCCCCGTTAAATCCGTATTAAACCAATCCCCTGAAAATGCAAAAAGTGAAGGAAAAACCATATCTGCTTTGCCACGTTCCTGCCTGTAGGTGCTTTGTTCTGATGTTTTTTGGCTGGGTACTCCCCTTTCTCCACCCACCAAACTCTCCATGAATTTAATTTTGTTTCTGTCAGCTTAAGCAGCGACTTCCGGTCGCTCTAGTGTTCCTTTCCCCCCTTTCCACTAATGTGACAGAAGACACGCACACACATACATACTTAATTTAAAAAAGGGAGTTACTATACATATTGCTACAGGTACTTGTGCTGCCTTTCCACCACGGCCAGGTACACCACCAGCTTCTTGTTGCGCTCTGTTGGGCGGACCTGGCAGGGGCTTTCCTCCTCAACAACTTCCAGCTCAGCCTCTCGGCAGCAACTGCCATGGTCTAAGGAGCCAGCGGTGGGTGCAGACCGAGGCTCAACAGTGATGCCTGGGTAAGTGCTGGCTGCAGCTGTCGCCGTCGCCTGCATGTCCTGGCAGTGCTCACTGAAGTGTAGGCCGTGGTTGCTGGGCTCCTGCTGAAAGCCAGGCTGGGCAGTCGCAGTAGCGGGACCTTCCCCGCTCTCCATTAGCAACAGGGGTTTTACTATAAATATTGCAGGATGAAATGAAATTGACAGAAAAAAGTTTCTGTCTATTGCACCCCCACCCTCTCCTGGCTTCAGCATGCAATTGACAAGAAACAATGAAACTGACAAAAAAAACCCTCCCCTTCTCCATTAGCAATGTGGATACTCCAGAGGGACTAAACATGTACATTTGGGGGGGGGGGGGCACAATGAAACAGCAATACTAAATCTTTCCAGAGGAATGTCAATTGTGTGAATGGAAAACAGTGGATTGGAAGATGGGGAGTGTGAACCTTGCAAATCTATTGCGATGCCAAAAGCTGCGTCTTTAATCCGAAGTTCAACCTCCCTGTGAATCAGCCCATAGATAAGGCTGCAGAAGAAACCCAGTACTAGTGTCACTGAGCAGACCTGCGTAGCACAAATGCATGGCAGAAGACAGTTGGGAAGACATGTGTGCAGGGGCAAAAATCATTCTGTGTATACAGTTTTGCAAGCAGTATGTGCGCCTAGTTCACACAACATTGCTCTGATTATATCTATGTTCAGGAGAGTTGATACTATGGGCTCCAGAGTACCCAATACTAATGGGAGCCTAGATACAAGTAAACAGTGGTGGCTGAGGCCTACTAGGGAAGGGTGAGAATTCTGCCACATCAGATTTAAAACAGGATTTTTCAAGAGTCTGTGCACTCAACTCTGTGTGCAGAGAAAGCATGCTTGCCGTGAACTCAGCAGTTTTTCCGCAACCCCAGATTTGCAGAGGATGTTGTGAGGATAACATGGGGAAAAGGAGACCCATGAATGCCACCTTGAACTCCTCAGAAGAAAGGTGGAATGGATATAAATATAATACTGATAAATAAGGAATACTCAAAATAAAAGTCTCTCTACAGGCTGCGTAACCTGCCCTGATTTTTGAATTTGTCAGGTTTGGAATCATGAACAAAGGCCAACATAAAAATCAAAGAAAAAAGAATCTGGGACACAACCAGGATATTCAGGTCTACAAGCACTGTTTGCATGTAGGTCATTGGCAAATCCAATGTGTGGCTGTCTACTGGGATGGCTTGTCTGGGTGGGTGTGCAGGCAGAGTGTAACCCATGCTCCTGTACTACATATAGGCTTTGCTACTTTTGTGATAGCATTTTAGGTTTGCCAAAATATTTTATAACCTTTTTAGCCTCACTATCACACTGTAAAGTTGATCATAGTGCAATTTAGCAAAACAAAAGGAACAGTACTAGCACCTTTATAACTAACATATTTATTATGACATACATTGTCTTGGGCTATAGCATTATTTAAAAATACAGTGGGATCTGCACATGAATGGATGGCTTACGATTTCTTTCAGGAAGCAGGCTGAAATTAAAATGTCCCAATACTGAGAAAATTTTATGCATGTTCAGCAGCTGGTAACAACTTTAAATTGCCGTTACCAGAAATAAGCCTAAAACTTTACTCTGCTTATATTAGAACAGGATGTTTAAACCTGCTACTGCAAAACACCAGTCAGCAGTTTTGCTCAAAAACAGTGATAGGCTGATCAGAGAGGAGATAACTCCTTCTAACAAGATTCTTTACAAAGCTGAAGATCAGTGTAAGTAAAAATGGACTGGAGGAAACTATTCCCTTTTAAAGTGTATGACTTATGGCCATATATTGCATTTTATAATGTTATTGCTTTGCATATGGTTCTATAAACAATATTGTCCCCCAAAGTCCAGCCTCCTTTCAAAGTCCTGAATATCACCAAACAGTAGGAAGACAGAAAAAATTACATAATATACACAGGAGTTTGCACTTGATCAGTTTCAAGAGATGTGGACTCTTGAAGAAGAAAACTGTCAATCCATTACTAACAGCAACGTGTCTTCTGACTAATAATGTATTGAATCTTTCCTCAAATGATGATGATCCTAATCACAAGCAGAAAACTATTGCCTGATATTTAACAGCAGCAAGCAGGCAGCCTATGGGTCAAACCTGACTGGATAAAGGAGATGTATGAATATATATCTGATCTTATTAAAGCATCATAAATAAGAGCTGCTTGGGTAGTGAGTGAGAAGTGGAATACACCAAGATTAGGACCACAGAGTTGCATCCAACTTGCATCATACTCAGAAGAGACCCATTGAAGCCAGTGGACGTAACGGGGGTTATTCAAAATAAAAGGGTGTTAAACACGATTTTTACAATTCAGTTTCAGTCTTGCCTTAGGAGCTACTGCCACTTCCTCTTAAGAACTCAAACAAAACCCTTCAAACAAGTGCCAGAAAAATAGCTTGTAAAAGAGCAGGATTTGCCCTATGGGGAACTTGCTTTTGAAAGCCTTTAAAAGGAGTTGATGGAGTGGCAGGTCAGTCCCAAGAACACGCCCATCTCCTCAGCACCCTCTTACATAAGGCAACCCTGGACACATTTACCTGGGAGGAAGTCCCCTTGAACTTAATAGGGCTTACTTCTGAGTAGAAGTGCCAACTGAGTTGTTAGTAAAGACCGCAGGACGTTCCTGACTTTTCCTTTCTTCATTTGTAAGGTCACTAGTAGCCAGGTTTAACTCTTGCTTGCTTGCGCATCGCCATAGGCCGTTGTCAGGAAGCGACAACCATCCCTCCCAAACAACACAATCCAGCGCGCCAACAAGCCCAAAGCCCCGTCCTCTCTCCTTATCCCTTCAACTTGCAAAACCTTTCCTTATTTCCTCCCATCCTCCTCGCCCTATGGCCGGTGTGGGCCAGCGACCGAGTCAGAGCCGTTCGTCAAAGCGGCGACCGAAACCATAAGCAAGAGCGCCGTCGCTGCAGCGGCGCGTAGGCGGCCTCCGCTTTCCCCAGCAGCCCGGGCGCCTGCGTGCAAGAGACAAGGGGGCGGCGGTTGAACTCAGCAACCGGCGTCGGCTACGAGAAGGGGGGGAGGCGGGCCTCCTTCCTCTTTCCCGAGCCCGGCTTTTCCTTTGCGGGTCGGTGGAGACTCGGAGCGAGCGAGGGAGGGCCGCGGACGGGGAGGAGGGAGGCAGGCAGGCTGAGCCACCTTCTTCAGTGCCATTGCACCAACAGCAGCAGGTAAAGCCGACTAAGCCGCCCCAGGCACCTCCCCTCGGTGACCCCCCACCCGTTCCTCGTAATATCAAATGACTGTCTTCTCGACTACAAAAAAAACCCCTGACTCCGCCACCTTCTTCCGTTTCTTTCGCTCCTTCCTCGCCTCCATTCCCAGCTGTCACTGAAAAAGAGCCAGAGAGGAAAGGAAGTGGCTCTTTGAGGCCTGTAGTGCTAAAGGCTGCTCCTCTCCCACCTCCTGCGCTCCAGTTTCTAGAAGCAGATTTGGGGGAGGCGCTTCCTGGTACTGCTGCTTTGGTGGTTCTTCAGGCAATCGTTTTCCACCCACAGCTGTTTCAAAGAGGCGGAAGGGAGAAAACTCAAACTACTCATGTGGGCTTTGTTCGTCCCCTTCTAATCTTCTTTATAGGAGAAAGTAGAAGTTTTCCTTTTCCATTTTTCACCGTTCTTGTTTCTTCGGTCCTCTTAACTCAAGGTCCGCTTTTTTTTTTACTTCTGTTGGCTCTAAAACATCAGTTCTGGTTTTTTTTAATGATAGTTTCACTTTCACATTCTTCTAACAGTGCAATTCTATGACTATGTCTACTCAGGAGAAAATTCTGTTGAGTTCAATAGGCCTTGTTCCCAAATAACTGGATATATTGAATTGCAGCCTTACAGAGTCTACATGTCTACTCTGAAGTAAGCCCAGCTGAGTTCAGCGGGGCCTATTCCTGGTGATCGGATATAGGATTGTTGCCTTAGGCACTAATGTTTTCCAGTTACCAAATTCAAGTAATATTTTTGTGACATCTGCTTACTAATAATTTCTGTTTCTGCTTTTGAAAAAAACAATCCAAATGATAAGGTGTCTCTGAAGTACCAATATACTGTGTTTTTGTGAACAGTTTGAAAAGAACAATCGTTTTTATTTGTAGAAACAGCTTATTATAGGAACCTTGTAACTTCTTCCTAGTTTCCAATTCTTTTTTGAGAACGTGGTTTGATTTCTCTACAGTGTATGCAATCAGTCAATCTGTAAAGTGGTCAAAAGATGAAGAATTACCATGCTACTAGTCCCTAGTTGATTGCATATCAGTTGGTTTGCTAAATTTGCAGGACCTAGGTTTTTTTAAAAAAAAACTCCATGCAGCTAATTCTGTGGGCTTTTGGCTTTTTTTTTTAAATGGTCCTCACTGTCACATGGCAAATCACTTTTGAAAGCAAATCACAGGCAGTTTGTGACATGGCATGGAGGTATTCTGTTCAAAGTTTGTGTGTGTGATGGGGCGGGATTCCGTTGGCTCAACCTAAGCTCTTGGGACATGCCTAATGTAACGTTTTGGTTCTGGTTGTTCCTTTTATGAAGTAATATGTACCCCTTTTGAAAAAATAATCCAGTGAATTTAATTAACTTAATAGTTTCTTATTGAAAAAGAAACTAAGGATGAAACAGAATTTTGAACACGAATACTGCCTTAAAATAGTATTGTAATATTTTCTGTACAAGATGAAAAAGTGATATGTCCTGTTAGTGGCTTAGTTTACATATTACTTTAGGGCAAATGTGCAACATGCAGGTACACATCTAGAAAATGTACAGCCACTTCACTCCTCCCTCCCTCCCTCCTGCTGCAGCCAGGCTCCTGGGAGTTAAGGCATAGTTTGGCTTAGTGTTATGTCCAAACCCAGGCTCCTGGCTGTCTTTCTCCAAACCAATCTTGAGCTGTAACTAAGGTTTGTTCTTGGCTTACCACATACTGTGAGCCTGGGTTTGGATTTAGCACTAAACCAAACCATGGCTCAGATCTCAGCAGCATGGCATTAGCAGGAGCAGAGTAGGCATGAAGTGGCCATGTTTTTCTAAATGTACACCAGGATGCTGCACATTTACCTTTAAACCATAGTTAAACTTAACTATAGTTTAAAGTGATATGCAAACACTGCCAGTGTCTTGATAATGGCTATATTTATAGAATACATTTTATTTTTCAAGCATTTTATTTTATGAATTAAATATGTTATAATGTATGATTATCAGACTTCCTCAGATATACTCTAGAGTGCAATTGGGGTTTTTTTCCTCATAAAAAGCCCACCAGTCCATCCTAAATATAAATGGTTGGAAACGCTGAAGTGGATAAATTTGTGGGTGAAGACAGGCATATTGGGTGGTGGAACTGTATATACAATTGTAGTTTTAGAATAAGACTTCAAATCTCAGCCAACTCTCGGATCTCCAGTTGCTGCTTTTAAATGCCAGATCGGTACTTAATAAATCTTCCCTCGTCCACGACTTGATTGTGGATGAGGCCACCGATCTGGCATGCATAACCGAGACCTGGGTGGGTGAGCAGGGAGGAGTTGGTCTCTCCCAGCTCTGCCCACCAGGGTACTTGGTTCAGCATCATGGTAGATCTGAGGGTCGGGGAGGTGGGGTTGCTGTGGTCTATAAGAGTTCCATCTCACTCACCAAGCACCATGTCCATACAGTCACTGGCCTGGAATGTTTGCACCTGGTGTTGGGCCAGAGGGACAGGCTGGGAATCCTTTTGGTGTACCGCCCACCTTGCTGCCCAATGGCTTCCCTAACTGAGCTGACGGAAGTGGTCTCGGAGGTATTGCTGAGATCCCCCAGACTATTAGTACTGGGGGATGTCAACATCCATGCCGAGGCGACTTTGTCTGGGGCAGCTCAGGACTTCATGGCTTCCATGACAACCATGGGGCTGTCTCAATTTGTTAGTGGTCCAACACATGTATCGGGGCATACTCTAGACCTTATTTTTGCGACTGGACATGGGGATAGTGATCTGGATGTGGGGAGTATTACATCTCTCCCTTTGTCATGGACAGATCACTGCTTGCTGAAGTTTAGACTCTCAGTAGCCTCTTCCCTCTGCAAGGATGGGGGACCTATTAAATTGGTCCGCCCCCGGAGACTAATGAATCCTGAAGGTTTTCAAAGGGCTCTGGGGGGTTTTCCGGCTGACAGGACTGGCGCTCCTGTTGAAGCTCTGGTTGACCTGTGGAATACAGAGATGACCCAAGCTGTTGACACGATCGCTCCTGTGCGCCCCCTCCTGTGTAGAGCTCATACAGCTCCTTGGTATACTCCAGAGCTGAGAGCAATGAAGCAAGATAGGAGGCGGCTTGAGCGGAGATGGAGGCGAACTCCCGACGGATGCAATTATGCGCTGGTTAGTGCCTCCACCAAGTTGTATGTAAGAGCGGTGAGGGCGGCAAAAAAACAACATTATGCTGCCACCATCAATTCATCTCTTCGCCGCCCAGCGGACCTTTTTAGAGTTGTCCGTGGGCTACTTCAGTTAGGCCTGCAGGACACGGTAGAATCACCGGTGGCTCGCTGTAATGGGTTTGCTGCGCACTTCCAGCATAAGATCTTATGCATCCGCTGGGACCTAGACTCCCAATTTATAGCAGTTGACCCTAAAGAGGTGTCCGGAGCACAGTCTTGTCATGCTTTATTGGATGAATTTCATTTGGTTCAGCTCGAGGACGTGGACAAGGTGCTTGGACTGGTACGTGCAACCACTTCGATACTCGATCCGTGCCCCTCTTGGCTAATAAAATCTAGCAGGGAACGAACAGTTGGCTGGGCCAAGGAAGTCATAAATGCCTCTTTACGAGAGGGAGTGGTCCCTGACTGTCTGAAAGAGGCGGTGGTGAGACCACTCCTGAAAAAATCTTCCTTGGACCCAGAAAATTTCAACAGCTACAGACCAGTAGCAAATGTTCCATTCCTGGGCAAGATCTTGGAACGTGTGGTTGCTGGCCAGCTCCAGGCACTATTGGATGAAACCGATTATCTAGATCCATTTCAGTCGGGCTTTCGGCCTGGTTTTGGCACTGAGACGGCCTTGGTCGCCCTGTATGATGACCTATGTCGGGAGAGGGACAGAGGGAGTGTAACTCTGTTGATTCTCCTTGATCTCTCAGCGGCTTTTGATACCATCGACCATGGTATCCTTCTGGGGAGGCTCGCGGAGTTGGAGGTACTGCTTGGCTGTGGTTCTGCTCCTACTTGGTGGGTCGTCTCCAGAAGGTAGTGCTTGGGGAACATTGCTCGACTCCGTGGGCTCTTCAATGTGGAGTTCCGCAGGGGTCGGCTCTGTCTCCCATGCTTTTTAACATCTACATGAAGCCGTTGGGTGCGGTCATCAGGAGTTTTGAAGTGCATTGTCATCAGTACGCTGATGACACACAGCTCTACTTCTCCTTTTCATCTTCTTCAGGTGAGGCTATCGATGTGCTGAACCGTTGCCTGGCCGCGACAATGGACTGGATGAGAGCTAATAAACTGAGGCTCAATCCTGACAAGACTGAGA
The DNA here is from genome assembly GCF_030035675.1 of Rhineura floridana. NCBI lineage: Eukaryota > Metazoa > Chordata > Lepidosauria > Squamata > Rhineuridae > Rhineura > Rhineura floridana. The sequence continues at coordinate 34,868,846 of NC_084489.1, forward strand.
TGCTGCTGGTGGATGGTTTCTCTGATCAGATGGTGGATACATACCCTGTCCTGGATGGGGTTACACTCCCCCTAAAGGACCGGGTTCGGAGCTTGGGAGTCGTCTTAGACTCTTCCCTATCACTTGAGGCTCAAGTAGCCTCGGTGGCACGGAATGCGTTCTACCAACTTCGGTTGGTAGCCTCAGTTACGTCCCTATCTGAGTCAGGAGGACCTTACATCGGTGGTACATGCTCTGGTAACCTCGCATTTGGATTACTGCAATGCGCTCTACGTTGGGCTGCCTTTGAAGACAGTTCGGAAGCTGGAGCTAGTGCAAAATGCGGCCGCCAGATTGCTGACAAGGACCAAGCGGTCTGAGCATATAACACCTGTTCTGGCACGCTTGCACTGGCTACCAATATGCTTCCGGGCCAGATTCAAAGTGTTGGTATTAACCTATAAAGCCTTATACGGCACGGGACCACGCTATCTGTCGGAACGCCTCTCCCGCTACGAACCCGCCCGTTCACTACGTTCTGCTATGAAGGCCCTCCTCCAGGTTCCGACTCATAGGGAGGCCCAGAGGGTGATGACAAGATCTAGGGCCTTCTCAGTGGTGGCCCCCGAACTGTGGAACAGTCTCCCCGAGGAGGTGCGCCTGGCGCCGACACTTGTGTCCTTTCGGCGCCAGGTTAAAACCTTCCTCTTTCCCAATGCATTTTTAACTTAAGTTATTGATTTGTTGTTGTTGTTGTTGTAACTGATTTTTGATCATTTACTGTTATATGTTATATGTTTTTATTGTATTATATGTGTATTTTACTATATTCTCTGTTGTTCACCGCCCAGAGAGCTTTTGCTAGTCGGGCGGTATATAAGTGTAATAAATAATAATAATAATAATAAATCTCACCAATTAAGTTTGTGGGCTCCTACTGGGAGGAAGGGTGGGATATAAATCTAATTTTTATTATTATTATTATTATTATTATTATAAAAGTATTAAACACTGTTAGTTATTATTGAACTGTTAATGATAGTCTGCATTCAGAAAACTTGTTTCGTTAACTGATAGCACAGTCCTATGTATGTTTACATGGAATTGCACCCGCTGTTGTTAATCTGGATTACTCCCACATGTGTGTGCATGTAGTTGCAACCTGAATGTAAGAATCATGAATCTGAGCCCAGAGTAAATTTGTCATGCTTAAATCCCATTGAAATTAACGCAGCATCAAGTTACTTGTGACTAACTTGTCCCATTGATTTCAGTGGGACTTAAGCATGACTCATTTTCAGTGGGTAGAGGCCACAGGGTAGGAGTGGGGAATCTTTTTGGCTCCATGGGCCAGCTGTTTATCAGGATTAGCCTCACAGGTGAAAACTGACTGGTGGATGGGGCTGCCCATCTGTCAGAATGACATCAGGTGCAAGGTGATGCTAAAATAAAGGTTTTTCTTCTGTTTTAGCAATGCTTTTGATGAACCGCTTGATGGGGAGGGGAGAAAGAAGTCATTTGCCAGTTCTGTGCTTGATACTTTTGAAAGCGCTACGTATAGGGTTGCAGTGCCTTCATTCTCTCCTTCCCAGGCTGCATTTTGCAGGCACCAGCTGCAAATGCGAGTTTTTTGATGACTGCAAAAAAAAGGAGGGTTGCTTGCTTTGTCTGCACATGCAGCAAAACTGAGCAGGATTTAGCCCTTCCTTGCTCATCAGCTGATGAGCGGTTAGGGTAAATCCTGCTTTGACTGCAAGTGCCTGTTCAGGTACGCGCAGCTATGGCAAAATGGAGCCCTGCCCTGCCCTGCCACCTATCAGCTGAAGTCCCAAGTGATGTCCCCTGTTTGGTAGGTGGGTGTGGTTTGGGGAAAATGGCCTCATGAGCCAAATTAGGCCTACTGGAGGGCCAAGATTTGTCTGTGGGCCAAAGATTGCCTGATGGTCTTGCTTTCAGTAGATGACTTCATAAATAAGTTCAAAAAGTGTATCCATTCAGTGTAACTGTGGATGAAAATAATTGAGGATGTTTTCAAGTACTAAATCACTGAATGACAGAAAATGCTCATTTTCACAGACACTGATCCCTACCACCACTCATTTATGCTAGAGGAATTCTTCAAGAACATTTAAATTAAACTGTGGACCAAGTAGCATAGCCGCATTCAGCAGGGAGCCCTCCCCACCCCAGTAATTTGTTTGCCTGCATTTTATCTGACACGATGTGTATATATAGTATGGGGATCCAGTCATGAGTAAGAACCCTGCCAAACCTTCCAGAATTGCCTGTAGTCCACCTTTTCCTCTTTGCTGTTATCCACAGAGTCCATAGGGCCGTGGAGAAAGCTGGTTTGAACCCTTGATAATGGATCCCAGTGTGGTGTAGTGGTTAAGGTGTTGGACTATGACCTGGGAGACCAGGGTTTGAATCCCCACCTAGCCATGAAGCTCACTGGGTGACCTTGGGCCAGTCACTGCCTCATAGCCTCATGCAAACCCTATTCATAGGGTCGCCATAAGTCAAAATCGACTTGAAGGCAGTACATTTACATTTTACTAAAACATAGGCAAAGTGGTGTTAGGTATCAGGAGTCATGTTTCTGAGCTGGGAAGAGAACACCTGAGAAAAGTAACAGGATAGTTAGAAGGATAAAAATCTCAGCAGATTTGGGGATGAGGAGGTGATTCTCTTCCTATGAATAATAAGCATAGTTTTCTTCTAAAAACGTTTTGTGTAGGCTCTGGGATGATGGTGCATTGGCCTTCATTTGATGAAGAGTGAAAAGAATAAGGCAGTAACTAAAAACTAGCTACGCTTGCACATAACTATGAGTGTGTATATGTGTATTTATGCATGGCTATGTGACTCTCTCTCTCTCTCTCTCTCTCTCTCTCTCTCTCTCTGTGTGTGTGTGTGTGTGTGTGTGTGTGTATACGTATACATTCAAATATGCAACACTTTTTCTGATACAAACCCCACAATGTGGGGTAAGTGTAGATTTTAGTCAGTAAAATGTCTACTTTAATTTTCTGTCCAAGAAACATTCTTACAAAAGATAAGAAAAATTACAAGTATTTCAAGAAGTGGAAGAGTTGTAGCACCTTAAAATTAACAACTTTTTTGTAGCATGATTTTAGGCTGGGTGGGAATCTGTGCCCGTTCAGATGTGGTTGACTCCCAGCTCCCATCAGCCCAAGCTAGCATGGTCAGTGGTCAGGGACGCTGGGACTCATAGTCCAACAACATTTGGATTTCCACAAGCTCCATATCCATGGTTTAGAGTTTACTTCTCAGATGTAGTTTATCAAGCTACTGCCCACAGGTTTTCAATAAGCAGTAGTATGGGGTTTATGTCTTGCTCAGAATTCATGATGAAACCATGCAAGATCCTTCTTTTAAGATTGGTGGCAAATGCAGTTATGGACTGCTGTTCAGTCACATGAGGCATGTGCACATAGAAAACATTTTAAATACAAAAGTTTCAAACCATGTGCGTGCATATGTGTGTGTGTGTGTGTGTGTAAGAGAGATTGCTTGTAGTGATATTTTACGCGTCATTTTGCCTGCAGGCAGGGAACCTTTGGCTAATTTTGATAGCATTGTGTAAGAGATCAATGCTTTACTAGTTTGTTTTGTGTTTCTCTGGTATAACACTGTGCCATAGGAAAGGTATTGGAGAGCCTCGTAAATCCTCCTCAGCGGAAAATTGGTGCTGGTGCCTAGAATTTTGCTTCTGAGAATGTATATTTTTGTAAAAATAAAAATGGACATGAATTTATGAAGAGTGGCCAGCCAGATGTTTGTGCGAAGTCGCCAGAAAAACATAAATCCCCCCCCCTGCCATTCACCCTCATCCTTCAGCAATGGATATCCAGTGGTATAGATCTGTGACTGGGGATTCCGTTTAGCAATCATGGCTCATATCAATTGGTAGATCTGTCCTGCATAATGTTGTCTAATCCCCTTAGACTGCACACATAGATATATAGATAGCAATTGATGAAATTAGATCAGGGTTGAATGTACACAGCAAAAGGAAGATTTTAAAAATTGGTCTCCTGTTATAAATATGAAATGTAAAAAGCTGGTCTTCACAAAGACAAGCAATGGTGAGCTGGAAAAACATTGTGTAACATTTTTTAAAAATTACTGTTGGTTGAGAAAGGAATAAAATCTTCACTATTTTTTTAATAAGAAAAGCAGTATGTTAAAAATAGAAATTACAAGCTACTCTTTATGTGCACTTTTAAAAGATAAAATTATAATCCACAGTCAAGATGGTAAAACATGTTGGGCTATTGCAGTACTGAGGTTTAGACATACTGCTTGATAATGACATACCTAAGAACATTTTATACTCTGTTTTAAGGCAGGTAAATGTATAATTTCTGAAGTATAACTAATAGTCAGAGGGAATCTGTTTCATGACTTAAAATTTCTCCCATGAAATCAGCAATCCTGGCTGGGAGATACACTTTAGTGTGAAACTGCCTGTGTATACTGCCTGTGTATACATAGAGATATATGCATATATATAGAAGGGTCATAAACCGCTTTGGACCAGGGAGCACATTTTGAATGTTGAGGGGCAGCTGAGGATGCCAACGGACAAACTGCTGCTATAGAGGTATAGCATAACAAAATGGCTGCCATGGGGCACATAGCATAACACAAATTTAGAGAGAGAGTAAAGAGTATATATGGACACATTTGTGTGTATGTGTGTATATACATGTATATGTTTTTGTGGATATACACATGTTGATAAAAAAGTGTTTATAAAATATTCTTTCTAATGAAACAGATTCAGAAAGGTGTAAAAGAAACTGCCTTGTTGTAGCATCCCCATGATGTTCCTAAAATCAAATGTTCTAAAATCTTACATTAAGAAAATAGTTCCAGAGGAAAAAGAACATGTTGTCCACTTTTAAAAAGTGTATGTTCATCTTTTTTCTGCACCTACCTGTTTTGTCAGAAACCATCTTCAGCATTATAATACTTCATTCTGTGTTGCCTTGTTTGTTTTTCTCATGCTACTTTGTCACTATTAAAGAAATTATTAATTGTTCTGACAGAGGTCAGACAGAATATCTGTGGGTTTTCGCTGTGTGTCAAACAATACACTTGTTACTGTTATGGATTCTTGTGTAAAATGGATAATAAAGTGCTACTACATTTAAGTAGAGTAATGCATTACCTGCTGTATGCTTGCTGAGTAAGCACTTATTTCATGAAGTCAAACATTACAGTTGTGTGTTTCAGGCTGTTTGATATTCGTTCCACGAAAGAAAATTGGTGTATTTTCATAGTCTCGGAGACATGAATGGCATGGCTGCTGACTTCAGCAATGGAAAGCTTCCATTTAAATAGGACTCTGAATTAACAAATCACTGTCATTACAACAATATAAATTTACTGGGTAGGTGAGACAGTATATTGTATATCACGATTAGTATGATATGACACCTCGTGGTGTTAAGTCTCTTGTATGATAAAATATTTTTAGGGTTTGCACATTATGTACTTGATTGAAGGTTTATTGTTTCAAATATGGCAGGTTTTAAAGTTAATTGTATGTCAAAAACATGCTTACATTTTAATAAATAGTTGGGTATATGCTTCTTTGGACTGATTTTTATGTTATAAGTGATCCCTTAGAATCCTCTGAAAATTCTTTCACAATCATAGTGACTCTACATGATATTCGCAGCATGTGATTGTTGCTCATCAAGGGACCATCCAATCCTATTTAGCCTATACTACCCATTTGTAGCAGCAACTGGGGCTGGTATAGAGATGCTCCATGTGATTGGGGCAATCCATATGGTGAGCTGCTGTGACATGTTAACACTATGGTGGGGAACTACTGCCATGCAAAAGCACTGCTGGTAGTTTTCATGGGGCAGATGTAATGTTAGGCCATTAAAGATGAAATCAAGGGCATAAGAGTTGGATCATTATTTAAGCTCTTAAGTGTGGTTACAGTGAGCTTAAACTTTGAAGGAGCAACTGGGGAATGGTGAAAGAAGTCAATAAGCTAATTAGCATGATTGCAGAGACTAATTCTAGATTGATGGAAATTCTATGCCTTTTCAGCAGTGTTAATTACCTAAGCACTTTGACCAGATGTAGGAATATTTTTACTTACATTGGTGTTAGTGCATATGACCCCTGGGAGTATTCTTAAAAACCCATTCTAGCTCCCTTTCTGTCCACCAGTATATAATGCCATACTGTCTGTGTCCTGAAAGTAGCAGGAACAGGTGGAAATTTCAAAAGATTTCCCCCCTTTTCCTTTTAAAAATTGTAGCTTTTATTATCTCTCAGGTAGATAACATAATTTTATAATGATGCTTAACAAGAATACTGTGTAACTAACATTCATATCATGCTTATACCTTGCTGGTCTAGTGATTATCTTGTCTGTAGTTGTAGTGGGTTGGGGAGCAGGCTTTGACCAAGTAGCTTCTCTTGTTATTTATTTATTTATTGTACTTATTGTACTTATATACCGCCCCATAGCCGAAGCTCTCTTTAATCAGTCTTTTACCTAGAGTGAACAATGTGAATGATGTTACAGTTAACGTAATATACCATTTCTTTGGTGCAAGTCATGAAATTCAATAGGGCTTAATGCATTGTGGTCTTCTCTGCCCATTAGCCCTTGGGGGTTCATGCATTTGTATCCACACCCATTTCTTCTCAATTCCCTTGCATATCATCACAGCTCCTACAATGATAAAAGTCTATAAATACATTAGAGAGTCCAAGGCAACTCCAATAAATGAGAGGTAATCATTCATCATAGCTGAAGAAGTCCTTGCATCTTGTTGTCCGTGTTCAGTCCAATAGTTTAAAGATAATTAAAATTGACTTTACTAAAAAGTAAAGAGAAAAATAAGACACATGAGAGAAAGATCTTCAAAATTAAAACTTTTACCCAATAGCTTTGAGACTTTAAAAATCAAAAAGAACCATATGACCACCGTTGTGATCTGTATGCTAGGAAGAAGAATGGGGGTAAAGTGAATGCTGCCCAGGGTTAGACTATGGTTTCTCTTTGCTGCAGTCATCATCTTCAGCAGCAGTGATACCTGTGTCTTTGAGAGTGCAGAGCTGCTACGGAGGGGAGGAAAGGAAGCACCTGGCATCACTATTCACTATGCCATTCTCTTATGCCTTGGGCCAGGGTTTTGCTTTCCTTCCTACTCAATAGCTTTGGCTGGTTAGTGAAATTTGTCTCTCCTCCAAAATGATATCAATCTACTTCCACTGCATTATTCTTAGTGAAGTCTGGATAGGTATCTGGAATTTCCCTCTCATCCTACATACACACACAAAATCATTGTGGACAAATCCATTTTTTTTATTTAACAGGATATATATACTGCTTAATCATCAAAGCCTCTAAATGGTTTACATAAGATATAAAATACATGTTAAAATTACTGATAAAATCAGATAAAAATAAGTTAGCTTAAAATTTTTCAAAATAAAATCAGAAATTTTAAAAACACATTATAAAATAAAATTACATATTAAAATACATGTGAAAGTTAGATGTCTGCGTAAGCTTGCTGTTGCTGAGGACTTCTGCAAGAATGGGAGAATAGTTCCTGCATCAAGCCTTTGCTTGTTCCTTGTAGTGCACAGGAGAAAGGAGGCAACTGGGATGGAAGTCTGAGAACTAACAAAATATGGGGATAACTTACAGTCAAGTAAGATGTTAGCCTTGAGTAACGGTGTCCTTGTGAGCAAAATACGCAAATGAAATGTCACCGGGAGTTCTCAGTACTTCCAAGGTAGCTTTCTCTGAAATGTTACAGGTTACACCTGCAGGGCCAGCTAGACAGGTGCAGCTTCATAGTCTCAATGTGCGGCTGAGGCAATGATGTTGGCAGGAGGGGTTTGAACTTATTAGGCACTGAGGAACATTTTGGGACAAGCCCAGCCTATATAGAAGGGATGGACTCCACTTGAACCAGGATGGAACCAAACAAAATCAAAAAGGTGGCAGAGCAGTTTTTAAACTGATTGAGGGGGGAAAGCTGACGAAGTTGAAGAGGGTCCTGTTTGGAACAAATCTCTCCCCTAGGATAAAGACATAAAAATGATGACAATTTAAATGGGGTAGGCCTAGATCTTGGCATTGTGAGTTCAGGGACGCAGGATAGCAATTCAGAGAAGCCAAAGTCCACAAACCAAACGAAACATTCCAAAGAGAGACAGTGTATATAAGTGTTTAAATGCTAATGCTAGAATCCTCCGAGCCAAGATGGAATAACTGGAGTGCTTGGTTTTAAAGGAGAGCATTGATATAGTAAGCATAACAAACCTTGTGGAATCGAGAAAACTAGTGGGACATGGTTATCCCCGGATATAAAGTATAACACAAAGCCATATTGAAGGTGGTGTCTCTTTGTGAAAGAGGGCATTAAATCCAGCAAGCTGGAAACCCAAACAAGGAGACTCCTCCACAGAATCAGTGTGGGTGGTGATACCATGCCCCAACAGTAACTTAGTACTGGGGATGTGTTATTGTCCCCCTGATCAAAAGGCTCAGGGACATCTTGAGATGAGAAATGAAATCAAGGAAACATCTGAACTGGGAAATTTTGTAGTAATTGGTAACTTCAACTACCCTGGCATAGACTGGCTACATATATATGTGTTCCAGTCATGACAAAGAAGCAGAATTGCTAGATACCCTAGATGACTGTGCTGTAGAACAGTTAGTCATGGAACCAACCAGAGGGGCAGTGACCCTGAAATTTATCTTAAGTGGTGCCCAGGACCTAGTGTGAGATGTAAGTGTTGTCAAATCAACTGGGAGTAGTCACCATAGGGCTGATATATTAAACATACATGTGAATGGCCAATTGCCAAGAAAATCCAACATGGTCACTTTGACTTCAAAAGAGGAAAATTCCCCAAAATGAGGGAAAGTTTCAACAAAAGTTGATAGGCAAAGTCCAGAGGGTCAGATCACTCCAAAATGCTTGGAAGCTGTTTAAAAACAAAATATCAAAAGCTCATCTAGAATGTATACTGTAGTTGAGGAAAAATACCACCAGGATCAAGAGAATGCTGGCATGGTTAACAAGCAGAGTCAAAGAAGCTATTAGAGACAAGAAGGCTTCCTTAAAAAAATGGAAGGCCTGTCGGAATGAGAATAAAAAGGAACACAAACTCTGGCAAGAAAAATGCAAGAAGACACAAAGGTGTGCTAAAGCAGAATAAGGAGAGTGAAGAGAAGCTAAATAAATTCTTTGCATCTGTAGTCACAGTGCCTGAACTAACTTTTGCAGAAATGGAGTCTGAGGAACTGAGGCGAAAAGTGGTGATAATAGATGTTCTGGGCTTAATAAACAAAGTAAAAACTTGATAAATTGCTGAGTCAAGATGGCATCCACCTGAGAGTTTTTAAATAACTCAGATGTGAGATTGCTGATCTTCTAACAAAAATATATAACTTCTCAGATGCAACTAAAAAGCTATAAACTAAGCAATTATAACCAAATATTTTATGCACATTTTAGGCCAATATCTGGGCCATTATAGGTGTCTGAAGAGCTGGTGAATAATGGTGATGAGAGATGAAGTTCTAGGCTTAATAGACAAAACAGAAACAGACAAATCACTGGATCCAGATGTCATTCATCATTCATTCATTCATCATTTTATTTGTATGCTACCTTTCCACAAAAAATTGTGCTCAAAGTGGCTTATAAGGAGGTGAACAGAAGTACATCTCAAAAACAATTGCAAAAACAATTTCCTAATAACAAAAAAATAATAAAACAGTAAATATAGCAGCAAACAAAAATAACTTTTCAATATCATGAACACAGCAACATTATATCTCTTGGCAGGCAACATTATACTTTCTGGCAATAGCAAAAATAAGAACAGAATTTTGACAGTTTCACTTGGCTCCGAGTAACCCACTAGAAATCCCACAATGTTGCTCAGAGTCCCAGTATGGTAGCAACTTCTTATAAGGCTTTCAAAGGCAGGGGTCGGGAGAAGCTGGAGGCTTTCAAAGGCAGGGGGCGGGAGAAGCTGGAAACATCCCTTCCATGGTCTGCTTTGAACCCCTGAAAGCAGTCTGGAAATGATAGGGCAGTGTTACTGCTGCATCTTAAAAAGCTAGAAAAGCCGCCTTTACCTGACACCATCAATGTTAGCCTCGTAAGAGTTGGTAACCAGCTGCAGTGTGGAGTAGGCGCTCGACAAGGGAAACATGCAGCGATGTAGCGGCTGCTGGGGCAAAGTTTAGTTGGTGTGATCAAACTCACCAGGCATCACATCTACAGGCACAGACATGCTCAGTTACAGCAGGATTTCATCCAGCATTTTCACAGCCTCCACGCTGGCAGCCTGAGACTTCTTGGTTAGGTATTTTGCCTTGTTAATGGTGTATCTGCTCTGAGTATTCTGGCTGAGCAAATTGCCCGCCAGAATGGCTCTGGAGATGAGGGCTGCACTACACTGCTCTCCCTCAGCACCCAGCTGCCCAGTCACCATGTCCACCAGGAGCTGCATGCCCAGGAGACTCTCTCCGCTCTTGCCACTGAGGCCAAGGCCGGACACCAGCAAGACAAACCTGTCTGTGCTAGGCCCCATCATGGGCAGTTGGGTGGGCATATCTGCAAAGCAGTGGTCCTCAAGAAGGAACTTGCCATCATCCCTCTCTGAGCCGTAGACAGCAAGTATGGTCCCCGTCACCAGCTTGTTGACTTGTATGGCTCCCTCCACTTTGATTCGCTGCAGCTCGTCTTCCAAGATCACATCATCAGCTTCATGGATGTACTTGGTGCAGGGAGGCTGTGGTGGCAGATTGTGCTCTTTGCTGATTTCTCGCAGGACAGAGGGCTGAAGCTGCATAGACTTGAAGAGTGTCCCCACCACACAGCATTTCTCTGCTATCTGCAGGTCACACAGTTTCTTCACTGTAATGTTGTTCCCCCATATGCACCTGGCTCTCTCCACCAATAATGGTCTCATCTGAATGAGGCGTGTGGCATAGATGTGGGCATACTGCCGATTGTAAGTCCGCTCCCCCAGTCTGAAGTTCTGGGAGCAGTTGGTATAGGTGGAGATGTGTACCTGGTCAAAGGTAGAGGCCACAGCAGGAGAGGTCAGGAGGCTCTGCACAGATTGGACAGCCTGCTCGCAGCCTAAATAGCAGACTTATATTGTGTCTGGATTTTCCCTCACTGAGGGGCACCAATGCGTAGAGACAACCTCACCCATGCAGGGTGAAATCATCTCCCATCTCCACTGGGAAGAGAAACCCCAGAAGACTAGCCTAGCAGGGAGGGGGGAAACTCCACCTGAGAATTCTCAAAGAAAAATGTGAAATTGCTGATCTTCTAACAAAAATATGTAACGTGTCCCTCAGATCCGCTTCCATATCTGAGGACTGGAAAGTAGCCAATGTAATGCCAACTTTAAAAAGGGATGCAGGGGGATCCTGGAAATTACAAGTCAATTTGCTTAACATCTGTCCTGGGAAAACTGGTAGAAAGTATTGTTAAAGATAAAATAACCATATAGAAGAATAAGCCTTGCTGAAGCTGAACCAGCATGACCTGCAAGGGTAAGTCCTGTCTCATTAACCTGTTAGAGTTCTTTGAAAGTGTCCACAAGCTTATGGATAGAGGTTATCCAGTGGACAATAGTGTACTTGGGCTTCCAAAAAGCTTTCAGCAAGGTACCTCACCCAAGAGTCCTGAATAAGCTTAGCAGTCATGTGGATCAGGAACTGGCTAGGAAACAGAAAGCAGAGAATCAGAAAACATGGTCAGTTCTTCCAAGGGAGGGATTTAGAAAGTGGAGTCCCCCAAGGATCGGTACTGGAATCTGTACTTTTTAACTTGTTCATAATGATCTGGAGTTGAACAGGTGACAGTGAGGTGGCCAAGTTTGCTGGCGATACTAAATTTTTCAAGGTTGTTGAAACAAAAAGGGATTGCAAAGAGCTCAAAAAAGACCTCTCTAAACTGAGTGAATGGGTGGTAAAATGGCAAATACAGTTCAATGTAGACAAGTGTAAAGTAAAGAATATTGGAGCAAAAAAATCTTAATTTCACACATATACTCATGGGGTCTGAACTGGCAGTTGCTGACTAGGAACAAGATGGGGTTTAGTGGATAGCTTGATGAAGATGTCAACCGTGGCAGCTGTAAAAAAGACAAATTCCACAATAGAGATCATTAGGAAAAGTATTGAAACTAAAACTACCATTATACAAATCTATGATATGGTTGCATTTGGAATACTGTGTCTAGTTCTGGTCATCTCACCTCAAAAAGGATATTGTGGAGCTGGGAAAGGTTCAGAAAAGGGTAACTAGAATGATCAAGGGGATGGACCGTCCCCCCTATGAGGAAAGGTTGCAGCATTTGGTGTTTTTTAGTTTAGAACAAGGTGAGTAAGAGGTAACATAGTAGAAGTGTATAAAATTATACATGGCATGGAGAAAGTGGATAAAGAAATGTTTTTCTTCCTCTTTCATAATACTAGAACTCATGGACATGCAGTGAAGTTGAATGTTGGAAGATTCAGGACAGACAAAAAAAGTACTTGTTCACACAGCGCGTAAACTATGGAATTCGTTCTCACAAGAGGCAGTGATGGCCTCCAATTTGGAAAGCTTTAAAAGAGAATTAGACAAATTTATGAAGGATAAGGTAATCAGTGGCTTCTAGCCATGATGGCTATGCTCTGCCTCCATAGTTGGAGGTGGTATGGTTCTGAATACCAGTTGCTGGGAACTGCAGGAGGGTAGAATGCTCTTGCACTTGGGTCCTGCTTGCAGGCTTCCCATGGGCAACTGGTTGCCCACTGTGAGAACTAGATGCTGGACTAGATGGCTCATTGGCCTGATCCAGCAGGCTCTTCTTATGTTCTTATGTCAATGTACTCAAACACAGATAGAACAGAATCAAGTCATAGAATACAGCTGAGCCAAATACATTTATTTATGATTACATTTGAATATAATCAGGGGTGTAGTCATCCAGGGTCTTGGGGGGGTCTTAGACCCTTTACATTTTTGAGAGCAGGGTCCCAGTAGGGTGTCTATGTCTCTAGCATCTTATGAGCCAATCAGCATGTCAGAGGAGTGTGTTAGACACTGAGAAGAGTCTTCTGACATGCTTTGTTGTCCTTTCTTGCTTGTTGAAGCTAATCAGAGTGAAAGGAGGTGAGTCAGCCACTGAGAAGATTCTTCTCAGTGGCTAGCATTCGCCTCTTTCATGCTTAATGACACCTAGGGATGGCTGTTGTTGTGAGAGAAGGTATTAACAAGAACCTCATTCTCAACCCTGCAGCTCTGGCTATGAAGAGACCCTGCACTTCTGAATTTGCCACTGCGCTACTGTATATAATGTGAAAGATGTATTAATCTTCTCTGAGAGAGAGAGAGATGTTTCATGGCACCTTGAGGCTAACTTTTTAGGTGCTTTTAATTGTAAAACAGCAGAAGCTTTCATAAGCACTTACAAAAGCGTATGCCATGTTAAGCTTATGCCAGAGAGCTTTGGCTATGGGGCGGTATACAAATATGATTAAATAAATAAATAAATATCCTAAGAGGCTAGTCTAAGAATGCCATGAACTAGAGGTGTGAAGGCCCAGAAAAAGTAGGAAAAATTCGGGAAACATGTTTGTTTTTTTCTGGGGGGGAAAAGGGAAATGAACTGTTTTTTTCTCCAGAATTTTTCAGATTTTTTCCCTGGGTGTTCACATTTCTTCACTGAACATATTTCTTTGCTTTTAATGCATTATGTGGTCATGAAAGTAAACATGTAGGAAACGTACATTCGTCTTGTCACTTGATTCATGAGCAACAAACTTCACCTTCCCAGACAGGTTCAGAGACAGCTAGTGCCTGCAGGTCATCTTTTGGGAAGGGATCAGGGCTTGTAGAGGTAGTAGACTTCCCTTGGCACCATTGTGGTGGGCTTGAATGAGCTACCCAGACAGTGTATCCTTCCCAGGCCTGTATCCATTAAGGCACTGTTGCTTGCCACCATTATGGGCATTACAATTGCAGGCTCAAAGCCAGCTATTTGTTGGCCTTTAGTGGATAATGGTGGCCACCAAGCATGGCAGCCATTTAAAATGTCACACACAGATTGGCAGTATATGCACACATACATATGTACTTCCACCTCTCTACCCCATACATACTCTTATCCCTTGCATGCACCTTTAAAAAAAAATTAAATTGCACAGAAAATGTGGCTTTCCCTTCTATCCAGCAACTCATGACCCAAACATCAAAACCAACTTGGGTGGCCTCCCCCATTCCCCAAATACTTAGCTCTGTGTCAATTTTTATGGGGAACATACTTGTTTTGTGTTTAGGCTTTTAATATCTCTTCCATTTGGCATGGATTTTACTGGAGCAGGAAGCAGCCAAACATTTTTCTAGACAAAATTATCATCATTCCTAATATGTAAATTATTTGGGAATGGGTGTTTTAATGGGAAAAGGCTGTATAACAACTTTCTCCCATGAGAAAATACTCATGGAGGAAATTGTAGAGCAAGTTTAATGATAGCTGCGTGTTGCTGAAAGGCATTACTGGTAGTGAAATTTCACTGCTGCATCTCCAAGGTGGGGTGGTGTATAGCTTTAGTCCCTAAACCCTTCTGAACAAATATCAATATGCTGCTTGTATTTCCGGAACCCCCAAATCTTTTTGATCATGTTTGCATTCAGGATGTGGTTGAAATCCTAACCCAACCCAGAATGGATCCATTTAGGGGTCTTCCTGCCTCCCCTTACATCACTCTTTCCCAGTACATATCTGGATATGGCAACAGATAGAGACTCCAGTAGGCTTTAGATGCTGCTGTGAGCAGGTATATCAATGTCCAGGATACCTGGAAGCATTGAAAATACAGCTTGCATGGCTGCTGATTTCCCAGGGCATTACCATGCCCACTTTAGAGCCTAAGGGGAACTCTCCCTGCTGTTACTATCAGCTTTCCCCACTGTGATAAATATGGGAAATGGAAGGAGTTGACAGAGAGGACTCCAGAAGGCCCAATTCACTCTGAATTGGAATATGATGATGAATGTCTAGAGAATATTTAGGAATATAATCTGGTTCTCAAATTATTTCAATTTGAATGTGAGGGCAGGCTTTTTCATGGCTTGTTTGTACTTGTCAACTGTCACCTAATAGTCTTAAACTGCTCTGTAATCTGAAATTTGGTTGTTTTACTCATTTTAACTGCTGCCAGTGGTTAACAGGCTGTCCAATCCCAACACTACATACAGCTAGTTAGACCTCTTGTGCCCTGAACCACAGTTTATGCCAATTTTTCCCATGTCAGCCTGTATATACACCCTTCCTTTCCCAATTCCCCCCCTTATCACAACTCTTCTGCAACCCCAAAATCTGCTCTCTTCCCTGCTGAACTGCTGCTTGTGGTATCGCAACTTATCCCTGCCCCTCTAGTGGAGAACAGCAGGGTTCCTCTTCTTTGACTTGATTATGCCAGATTTCAGAAATTATCCGTAGAAGTTATTTATGTAGACTTAGTTTTTTTCCAGTCTGACAGCTAGAACCAACTTATTTCTTTCACTACATGCCAGAGGAGGTGATTGTTTTATTGATGAATATGAAAAAAGTGAATAGTCCAGTGCTTTGTTCCATTCCTCTAATTTACGACACCAATAATAATGGATGATGGATGATATATCCGAACATTAATAAATAATCTTAAAAGGTGTACTAAATCAAAGAGGAAGAGACCAAGGAATAATCTCATAATGCTTCAAGAGGGTAAGCTAATTCTAGTGTCATTAATTCTGCTATATGCAAGAAATAAACAAAGGCCCATTTAACGTAGATGTACTGCCAATAGGATAAGAGCTGTTACAGTATTGACACCTTTTCAGTAATGAATGAACTGTTGTTTAAAACAATATATCTATAAATTAAAAGTTTCTGGAGCTGGATGGGTTCTTGAAAACAGGTGGCCATGTATTAGTGGAATGTAATCTTTGCACCATAGTGGCTTGTCCTTGAAAACTCTTTTGTTTAATATCTTACAAGGAAAAAGATTAACTTTGCTATACAAATGTGATCAAATTTCAACAAATTTGACCATTTTAGTTAATTGAAACATAATGCTGGTAAAACTTGGTAATGAGAAATTTGTTGAAACAAGCTGAGTATTTCTCTATAAGTTCTGAAAGGACCTTTAAAAATCTTTTATCCTTGGCACTTAGTTATTACTATTCAGCCCATGAGGCATCTTGGATGTCCTATTATTATTTCATTCCTCTTAATTCTCTGTATTATGCTTGTATTTTAGTTCTTAGCTTTACTGTTTTAGTTTCTTAAGACTAGTCCTAATTAGAACCAATCTGTTACATGATCACACTTTGAAGGCTAGATCAGTACATCTTAACAGAGTCCTAAGCTGCTGTTGTCTGCTATACTTGAAACAGGGCAAACCATTCATAGTGAAGTCCATGATACATGCTGCATCTCCTGGTACTCTTCTTAAGTCTTGCATATAGGAAATATTAAATTTCAGTTTGAATTATAGATGCAATTAAGTACCATCTTAGTATGAGCAGTAATTGCATTTAGGCTATTAGAAAAGATGTGGGGAAGGTTAGTTTAATGGTGGAAGTGCATGATTTGCATGCAGAAGTTTCCAGGTTCAGTCCTTGGCATCTTTAGATAGGGCTGGAAAATACTTCCTAACAAACTCTGGAGAACCTCTGCCGGCAGTGACTGTCAACAATATTGAGCTAGATGGACCAGTGGCAGCTTCTTATGTTCCTATGTTTTTTCTGATTCTTTAAAATATCACACAGCTGCAAAATTCTATAAATGCATCTCATAAGAAATGTTTGCTATTGTGAGCCAGAAGGAGTAATCTTTTCAAAACCAAATGGAAATGAGAATATGATAGTGGGAAATGATGATTGGTGCTGCAGTATATTTACTTCAGTATATACTCTTAAATGGCCATGCAACAAAACACATGCTACTTTCACTATTGATTTTCCTTGTTGAGATATGGCAATCTGTTTAAAGGATTATGTATTGCTAAGATTTTTATGTATATTGTCTCTTCATTACAATCTCCTAACATGAAGTTCAGACTTGATCTATGAAAGAAGCCTAGAAACTGGCTATGCACTTTGAAGTTCTACAAGTCTTGTGGATTTTTCTTTACCAGAAACTAGGGCTAGATAAGAATTACAGTACATTTCATGGCAGTTCCATAAAATAGAGAACTCGTAGTGATGTAATGGGTATTAGTAGTGGGGAAATAATTCTACTCACCATAATTGGTATAGATCATCCAGTTAGGGAGCATCTTTATTCCAATAAGTTTTGCAGAATAGTGTTTTAGGGTGCCAATTTAGCATTTTAAAATAAATCTTGAATGAATCTTGACTTGTAACATTCTACTGATTGGTCCTGGTTGATATCACCATTGAAGGTTATCGATGTCATTGTTTTAATTTTAAATAGAACGTGCACTCAGATAGTAGAAACCAGAGCTTGGGAGAAATTTGCTAGGAAAAACAAATTACTTGTAATTTATTACTTTTTTGTGGAACGAGTAGGTAATTTCTTTACGTTTTGTTTGTAATAGAACGAGGAGTCATTTCATTACTTTTGAGCTGTAATTGCAATGTTTCCGGCATTACTTCTGGGCGTTACTTGGGGGGGAGCAGGGGAAACATTCTGCTCCTTTGATTCGTGGATAAAAATCATGTGCTTCTGTGCAGTGTCACTCTTCCGTCGTGTTCTATGGATGTTTAGGAGGTGACAAGGGAGGAAGTGAAGAAAGAGACAGGGTGGAGTGGAGAAAAAATGGTTAAAAATGGACAGTAGTGGAGAAGAATAGAGTGGAGGGAGAAAGGAGCTGGAGGGCAAGGAGGCAGCAGCAGAATGGATATGAACTGTGGAGGTGAGAGACGATGATGTGTGTGTGAGTATACTGTGTTTGCACTTTGTGCGAGGGAGTAGCCCTGCCTGGCTACTTTGCTGCAATTGCAGTTTTAACTTTTTTGCACCCCAAAGGAAAATGTTTGCTTTGTGACATGACAGGGTCTGGGAGGTGGTTGAATTAGAGAGACTATGGTTGCTAGCTGAGAAAGGGGTTGCATGTGGTTTGGTGCACAAAGTTCTGAGCGGTGGCATCTGCCTCCCTCCCCACCTCCCCGCTCTTACCAGGGGAGAGATGAGAGACCACCACTGCTAGCTAGCCACCCAGAAGTAGCAGAGCTACTGAGAGAGCAAGGAGCAGAGCCAAAAGCCTCTTCACAGCTGAGGCTTCGGGGTGAGTGAGAGGCAGACAAGTTACAGCAGCAAGCTGCCAGGGTCCTGAAGAGCTGCTGCTTCCAGTTTCCTTCCTTCCTTCCTTCCTTCCTTCCTTCCTTCCTTCCTTCCTTCCTTCCTTCCTTCCTAATGACCAGGATGCATCTTCATCCCTCCCCGTGGCAAATGCAAAGGGTTCCAGACAATTGACAAAAATCTCTGTTATCTTTTCGGAGCCTTTTGAAGACTTTCCTCTTTCAACAAGCCTTTTAGGTTGAGACCTATCCCAGTCTGCATCTGTGTTAGAATTGCTTAATTTTTTTTAATAATGTTTTTAACCCTTTTTTAAAGTTGTTTTCTTTAAATATTTTTAATGCTGTTTTATTTTAATGTATTTTAGATCTGTTTTTATGATGTTTTAAAGTGTTTTTAGCGCTTTGTTTGCTGCCCCGGGAGAAAGGGCGGGATACAAATAAAATAATAAATAAATAAATAAATAAAAATCATTGTATAGTTAACTTACAGTACAATATATACAAGTCTATGCCAAAGAAAGTGTCTTTATGTTTAATGGACCTTACTCTCAGGTAAAACAAATTGGGTATAGGATTGTACTAGTTAGGTGAGATAAAGACTGGTTGAAGCCTTGAAGCAGTACTAATTTGCAGGGGGGGAGGAGAGAAAAAAATATGACACTTTATAGTACAAAGATGCATCAATCTGGTTAAGGCAAGTAAAATTTTATGCCTATAATACAAGGACTAACCTGCAATCAGATCTTGGAAGTAATTCATTACAAGTACTTGTACTCGTTACTTGTAATTCATTACTTTTTTGAGGAATGAGTGGATAATTCCTTTACATTTTGATTGTACTAGAACTAGGAGTAATTTTATTACTTTTGTGGAGTAATTGTAATGCTTCCAGCATTTGGGGGGGCATTAGTTTTTTTTGGGGAAGCAGGGGAAGTCTTCTGCTCTTCTGATTTGTTGATGAAAATCATGTGCCTCAAACTGGGCTTCTGTGTAGCATCGCTCTTCCCTCATGCTCTGTGGGTGGGTAGGAGGCGACGAGGGAGGAGGTGGAGAGTGCAACGGGGTGGAGTGGAGAAAACAATTGTTTTAAAAAATGGATGGTGGTGGTGGTGAAGAATGGAGTGGAGGGGAAAAGGAGCTGGAGGGCAAGAACATGGATAAAGGAGGAGAAGGAGGCAGCAGCAGAATGGAGATAAAGAATTGTGGAGGTGAAAGATGACAACGTGTGTGTGTGTGTGTGTGTGAATACTGTGTTTGCACTTGGCACACTAAGTGGCCTCCACCATCCTCTCTGGCTACTGTGCTGCATTTGCAATATTGTAACTTTTTTTTGCATCTCGGGAAAATGTTTGCTTGGGTGAGTGTCCCTTAGTTGGTGGCAGGGCAGGGTCCGGGAGGTGTTTAACTGAGAGAGATTATTCTTGCTGGCTGAGTGGGGGGTGGGGTTGCACTTGGTTTGATGTGCAAAGATCTGCGTAACAACAATCTTTATTGCTTAGTCAACCAACCATTGCAAAACATTAAAACAACCAACTAAATACAAAGCTGGTGAGAGATAAAACATATACTTAAAATATACTATACAGGGAGCAGTTTCAGACAGTACAATAGGTTAAGAACAGTGCACAATCTTGCAGGGTCTGATCTCCATGGCCAAGTTCAGAAATTTGGCCACTTGGACAGTAATTGATTTGTCAGTACCCTCAAGGAGGGCTGACAAAAGAAAATCCAAGGAACGGCCTGGGAAAGCTTGCAGAATGGGGTGTAAAAGACCTTTCCTAGCCTCATCATAGAATGTACATTTAAACAGGACGTGTGATACCGTCTCCACTTCAAACTTGTCACAGGGACAATATCTATTGTTCCTTGGGATTTTATCAAATCTGCCCTCCAAAAGTTTAGAGGGTAGAGCGTCAAAACGGGCCAAAGAGAAGGCCCTTCTATACTTAGGAACAGATAGCCAACTTAGGTAGTGCATCCCCTCTTTACTAGGGGGACCTATTAAACCCATTGAACGGGGGAAGCAGGGTCCCAAGGCATCTGCGAAAAGCTCTTGATTGTCGATATCGACTAACCGCTGTTTGACCATGCCCTTGGCCCTACTGAGTTCCATAGAGAGCAGCAAAAATCTGAGTAGTGACCTCTGTCTCCCTCCCCACCTCCCTTACCAGCGGAGAGACCACCATTACTATCTTATGGCTAAAGAGAATTATTCTACTACCTCTGTATTTGTGTGTTTATTTTTAATATTGTTTTAGGCTACTTAGATGTGCAGCAGCCAAGGCCAGCACCTTGTAGGTTTTTTTTTAAAAAAGTAACTGAAATGCAATTGTAGTGATTACTTTTGAGAAAAAGTAAAGTAATCAGTTACTTTCAGAGCAATTGCAACAGTAATTACTACTTTTGGGGGGCCATGTAATTATAACTGTATTTTATTACCTTTTAAAAGTAATCTTCCAAGCTCTGCCTGCAATCCAATGCATGTCTACTCAGAAGTAAGTTCCATTGGATTTAATGGGGCTTACTCCCAGGCGACTATACATTGGAGTACATACTTAACTGGGAGTCAGTTCCATTAAACCCAATAAAGCTTACTTTGCCTGAGTAGTCATGTATTGGATTGCAGCCTTAGTTTCTCTTTGCAGCCATTTTAATTTTGCCTTCTGTAGCTTCACAACAGTCGTGTGCGGTAGGTTAGGCCAGAGCTTGGAAAAGTTACTTTTTTTGAACTACAGCTCCCATCAGCCCAATCCAGTGGTCATGCTGGTTGGGGCTGATGGGAGTTGTAGTTCAAAAAAGTAACTTTTCCAAGCTCTGGGTTAGGCTGAGAGTTAGGGACTGGCCCAAGGCAGTAAATAAGCAGAAATGATGAGTAAAAATTTAAAATGTGAAAATGCTCATGCTCAGAGTTTTTTTGTATCTATTTGTCATGGTTTTGTTTGTGTTTTTTATGTCTTCTGTCTCATAACTTCTTTTTGCCCGAGAATGTTGTATTTCATACAGTTATAGATGTCCCTTTTTTTAAAAAAATTGCTCAAATTATGTGGTTATTTTTTTTTAACTTGAGTTCTTTGCATGGTTTAGGGTTGGCATTGCAGGAGATCAGGCTCTTGCGCATTTAACAGCTGTGGGGCAGGTAGAAATTAAATGGAGTAAGCCTTTTCTACTATGGAAATACAATTATGGGGAAAGCTTCACCTGTTAACATTCTGTCAGTCAGACATCTTATTACTCGTGTGTGTTCCCCTCCACAGATTTACTTTTGATTTGTGAATGCCATGACCATACCCCTGTTTATCTTTGCAACAACCCTGTGAGGTAGCTTAGGCTGAGACAATAAATGCACAAAAGCAGCAGTTGGTAGTTGTAGTTGATACAGCATTAATAAAGTATAGCCCCTAAAATGCTGAAATGAATTCTGTTGGAGTCCAGTCTATATACAAATTAAGTCTCATTGAGTTAAATGTATAAATATGTAGGATTGCAGATTAATTTTTACCTCTGAAAGGTACGTGCTGTCAGATATTTGAATTTAAGAGACATTCTTTTCTGGACATGTTTGAAATATGTTGGTAGGTGGGAAGGGAGTTGTGTTAATCTAATTGGGTCATCAACATAGTGCCTTCCAGATGTTGATGGACTACAACTCCCATCAGTCTCAGACAACATAACCAATTATCAGGGATGATGGAAATTGTAGTCCTACAACATCTGGAGGACACCACCTTGGCTGTCCCTGTTCTGTAAGACCCGACAAATAATTTTTGTTGTTTGTTGCAATACATACAAGAGCATAAGAAGAGCTTGCTGGATCCAACCAATGCCCCATCTAGTCCAGCATCCTTTTCTCACAGCAGCCAATCAGATGCCCTAAAGGGAAACACACAAGCAGGACCTGAGTGCATGAGCAGCACTCTCCGCGGTTGTATTCCCAGTTTGTATTCCCAGCTTCTGATATTCAGAATCATACCGTCTCTGACAGTGGAAGTAGAACATAGCCATCAGCTAGATGCCACTGATAGCTTTATCCTCCATGGATTTGTCTAATCCTCTTTTAAAGCCATCCATGTGGGTGCATATCACTGCTTCTTGTGGTAGCAAATTCCACAGTTTCACTATATGCTGTGAAAGACTACATTTTTAATTGCAGGAGAAGGGATAACATTTATTCTGGTGGATTACTGTTGCTATGTGTGTTTTCTGTTTGCCTGCTTTGTGTGTCTTAAGTTCTACCTCTGACAGTTCAAGTGTGCATGCATGTCTACTCAATGAGTTCAATGGGACTTACTCTCAGGTAAGTATGTACAGGATTAAGTTACCTCTAAGTGATACTGTTGACAAAAAAATTACAAAGGCAACTAATAAAGTACTAAAGTTTGTACTTTTCTTTGATGATAGGGATTGCCATATTGATCAAAATGTGTTTTAGTTGAAAGGGGTACTGCAGTGTTATTTGCAGCACAACACAGGTATGCCTTCAAGCTCCATAGTAGAATGCCTGTTCAGTACTGGTGGCAACATAATGACTGTAAAAAGGCATTCCTTCTCTGACGTGCTCTTTGAGCAAAGATGAGACATAACAAATGTATTGTAAAAGCAGCATTTCAAGTGTAAAATTTGATTTTGAGTGAAAAAGTATGTGTGTTGGGATATCACTATTGCTGGGGTAGGGGTGGATGTGAGATTCTGTTATGCCATTCTGTTAATCTTATGGATAAAAAAATATATTCTACTACCCTCTGTATGTGTGTGTGTTTATTTTTAATGTTTTAGGCAACTTAGATGTGTAGCAGCCAAAGCCAGCACCTTGTAGGCACTCCATTTTTTAAAAAAGTAACTTAAGTGTAATTATAATGATTACTTTTGAGTAATGGTAAAGTAACCAGTTACTTTCAGAGCAATTGTAATGGTAATTTATTACTTTTTGGGGCCATGTAAAAGTAATTGTTGAACTTACAAGATCTGAACAGGGTGGTTCACGACAGATGCTATTGGAGGTCGCTGATTCACAGGGTTGCCATAAGTTGTGATCGACTTGAAGGCACATAACAACAACAACAAAAGTAATTGTAATTTATTACTTTTTAAAAGTAATCTTCCAAGCTCTGGTAGTAACTTGGTAACCCTTGTATATTTCCAAGGACTATGATGTTTAAACATTGTGGAAGGATTTAAAAGTCAGCCAAGCATTTTGTCCTTCAACATATCTGAATGAGTGCCAGTTTGCACAGATTGTGTGTCAGTTTAAATACAACAAACACACATGCTTGAAATCATTCCACCAAAGACTTCTAAAAAGTTGAGGAAGTCGGCAAACAGCAATGGTTGTTTCATATTATGTTGCTTTGTAGAATTATAAAACAGCTTTTCATACGCTTTCAAATAAAATGTTGCCATCCACTAATGAATGAGATACCATCTGTAATGATTAAGGTTATTCTACTTGTTTTTCCTTGCAGCAAAACTTCTGAAGGTTTGAAGAAGATAGTAAGAAAACTACCAAGGAGGACTACAGCAGTGTTGTAAGTACTGCACTGAAAAGAGAATGTGAATTAAGAGTATTATAAAGTGACTGTCCAAATATATTTGATGAAAAATTAGCTGTGCAAAGGGATTGAATGGCATGTAAGGTACAAGATAAGATAGTAGCAGTCTTGTTAATTTACAAAGCTTGTTCCATTCTTGTGAAATTTAAAGTGTACCCTTTGCTGTGTAATCAGGAATTCACCAGTATCACTGAAAAATATATTTTTATCTAACAAAGACAGATCTACTTTATATACATTTGTTTATTTAAAACTATCAGAATTTAGAAAATCATTATAGTTTTGTAGAACTGTCATTTGTTTTAGTGACTTATTGTTCAGGTTATTTTGCAGAATTATTTATTTGCTGATTTATTTATGTATTTCATTATTTATTTATTTGATTATTTAGTAAATTATTTATCTGATGAATTATTAATACATCTTCATGACAAGCTTTAAATTATTTATAACTTAATTTTGATTTTATTGCTTTTCGACGCTGCATTGTTACTGACTAGGTTTTTTTTTATCCCCTTACTTGGTTCTTGAAAATTAAAGTATTAGCTTTGAGGCAAGTTTATATTCATTGCAAGGCCCATAGATATATATTTTTTTCTGCATATGAAGTATTTTCCTTGTAGGTGCACATTTTACATGGCATTTTGTAACTTGTGACTGTGTACTTACCTGTTCACACTTTTACTCATGCTATTACATAGCCATATAAAGTGTGGCGGCACCTACCCTGTGGAAGTCCCTACCCTTAAATATTAGACAGGCGCCATCTCTGTTATCTTTTCGGCGCCTATTGAAGACCTTCTTCTTTCAACAAGCCTTTTAAGTTGAGACCTTATCCCAGTCTGCTTCTGTGCTGGAATTGCTTTTTAAGATGTTTTGAACCCTTTTTTTAAAAAAAAGATATGCTTTTTAACCTTTTTTAAAGATATCTTCAAAGCTTTTTTAAAAAAATGTTTTTAAAGCTGCTTTGTTTTAATGTATTTTAAAGTCTCTTTTTATTATGTTTTAAATTGTTTTTAGTGCTTTTCTTTGCTGCCCTGGGCTCCTGCTGGGAGGAAGGGCGGGATATAAATCAAATAATAAATAAATAAAGATAAAGATAAATAAGAAAGTGAACACCTTTTTCTCCTCCAAAATCTGCACTATTAATGTACTTTCCTGTACATTTTCCAGGAAGATTCTCTGGTTTCAGCCTATTATTATACAGACAATTGTTGCACTGTTATCCAACAAGTTAGTGTTTGTTGAAGCTTCAAGATAGCTTTCAGAAGATGCACCTGCTGCTAAGACAATTTGTTAAAGCTTTCCTGAGTCCAGTC
The DNA here is from genome assembly GCF_030035675.1 of Rhineura floridana. Lineage (NCBI taxonomy): Eukaryota > Metazoa > Chordata > Lepidosauria > Squamata > Rhineuridae > Rhineura > Rhineura floridana. The sequence goes on from NC_084489.1 coordinate 34,894,037, forward strand.
AAACTGGAGTGGGCTCTTCTTTTTAAATTGAGAACCTCTTTGATAATATGTCCTATGAATGCTAGCCTGTCGTACAGATCTTTCCAAGTATCATTCCTAAAGTTTCCTAATATTTTCAGCAAAGTCATTCCTAATGCAGACGCTTCTAGCTCCATTAGTGTCTCCTTTTACCACTAATGTCTCTAATATCTCTCCTTTCATCTCTATTAGGCTCTGCTTTCTTGCCTTACACTAATTTTCATGTACAGTTTGGACTCTGCATGCAGAGGGTAGAGGGTAGAAGCCCTTTGTGCACATAGTGAGTCCAAGTGGTGTCTATACAGTGTTGTCAGCACCCACATCCAACCTCCTGGGACATTCTGCACATGGAGTCCTCTCCTGATATACCAAAGCCATGATGCACATACATTTCCAGCAGGCTATTACATACAGTAATGTCAGGCTCCTGATACAGCAGAACCTTGCTATAATGCAGCTTGCTAAACTGCAGTTTCGGATATACCACGAGTATGATGATGTCCTTTGAGTAAAGTACTGTTTACAGACTGAATTTTGTTATCACATGGAAGACCTATAATGCATGCATGTCCTTTGTCCCCTGATCCCCACATTATAGGAAGGTTCTGCTGTACTTACAAAAGGGCATCCATTTGCTTGATCATAGGCTTTCCTTCATGCACTGATTGCTATGCCTTGAACTCTGTAGAAGGTCTGCTCAGAGCCAAGGGCTGGAGAGAGGATAATGCTTTATGGGCACCGTCTTTTTGGGTGGTGGTGTCAGGGTACATAAAATTAAGTGCAAATAATGGAATAGAAGAAAAGAACATATGAGTATAACATACAGGGGAGATGGGGAAAAAAAGATGAAGCTAATGGCAGAATGTTCAGAAAACTGAAATGATTTTGGCCACAGGGAATATAGATGGCATCCTGAACTGATTGGAGAGTAAAGACGAGGTAAATGGTGAGGAAAAGCCAATGAGGAGGACAATGGAGATGTGTTCTAAGTAAATTATTCTGCAGATGTTACATGTGTGTAGATTACCTGACAAAGATGTAAAAATAAGTGCATCACTGTTCTTACCTTAAATATGAATAGTTTGGTATTATGCACATATGTGTATAAATAACTGGTGACTTCAGCAGCTGTAGATGTTTTACAGTTAACTCTTAACTTTTAATTTACTTTTTAATTTAGTAAGTCTGCTTATTTTCTAATACAGCATTTTCTCCTTTTCGTAAGACAATGCAGTATCTTCTTCATGCAATGAGTCGTATAATGATGAGAGCAAAGCTGTAATTCTAGTAAATGTGCTGTGTGCACAACATGGCCTTTATTCTGTTTTTAATGTTTGAAATGAATTACTATAGAATTTCAAATTTAACACAGCATGGGAAAGGATGCACTGTACATTTCAAGGTGGGATGCTGTTGAAATACAGTAGACATGGCCTCTGCAGATAGGTTTCACTATAGAACTTAAATTATGCATGTGTATATCCAAATTCCTTATTTTGAAATATTGAATGTATGAATATTTAATTGGTGTCTTGCTTTAGTATCTTCATATGCTTGCCTTAAAGGAAGCTGTTCCCTTTGATTTATATACGTGGATAAAAAAACTTGTGTAAAGTATGTATCAATGGCTTTTCTCTCTCCTGTATTAGATGAACAACTTTAGAAAATGAAAGGTTTTTTTATGTTCAGGATTGCTGAAGTTTTGTAAACCTAGTTTGTGATACCTTTTGAACCCCTTTGTTGAATTTTACATTATTTTAGCCATTCAGCAGTAATTGTTTTTAACATATACTTTGAGGTGCATTGCAGCATATAACAATTGTTGGTAGACAATTCCAACAATTGTTGGAAGATTCAGGACAGACAAAAGGAAGTACTTCTTTACTCAGCGCATAGTTAAACTATGGAATTTGCTCCCACAAGAAGCAGTAATGGCCACCAGCTTGGATGGCTTTAAAAGAAGATTAGACAAATTCATGGAGGACAGGGCTATCAATGGCTACTAGCCATGATGGCTGTGCTCTGCCCCCCTAGTCAGAGGCAGTATGTTTCTGAAAACCAGTTGCCGGAAGCCTCAGGAGCGGAGAGTGTTCTTGCACTTGGGTCCTGCTTGCGGGCTTTCCCCAGGCACCTGGTTGGCTACTGTGAGAACAGGATGCTGGACTAGATGGGCCACTGGCCTGATCCAGCAGGCTCTTCTTATGTTCTTATGTTCTAATAGTATGAGTTGTATTTTCTAATTCATGTCAAAGGAAATCATCAGTAATATACTTCCTCGGTTGGGAAGTTTTTTTATTTTACTCTATTCATTTGAATCTGAAATTCCAATATTGTTTTCACAATAGAAAAGTGATTATCAAAAAAGGCCAGTAAAGTATTGATAATAAATACTGTAAGTATGTTCTGTCACTCACTTGTACTAGTATTAAATGTTTCCTGAATGTCATATGGCGATAGTATTGGGGTCACGTAAAGCACCTTATGCACTGGCCCTGAGCATAGCTACCTTATAATTATGACAAGTGAAAGCACAGCCAAAGTTCACAATAAACAAGAGAGTTCTTTTACACCGCTTTCATTTATCAACTGATTTATTAGAATAACTACTTATACTCTCAGTGGCTTTTGATACCACTGACCATGGTATCCTTCTGGGCCAACTTAGTGAGATGGGTATTGGAGGCACTGTTTTACAGTGGTTCCGATCCTATCTCCAGGGTCACTCTCAGAGAATAGCATTGGGTGACTGTCTTTCGGCCCCATGGCAGTTGTGCTGTGGGGTGCCATCTTGTCCCCCATGCTGTTTAACATCTATATGAAGCCCTTGGGAGCAGTCATCAGGAGCTTTGGGGTGAGGTGTCAGCAGTATGCTGACGATACCCAGCTCTATTTCTCTGTAACATCTGAATCGGGAGAGGCCATGCAAGCCCTTGACCACTGCCTGGACTTGGTGGTGGGCTGGATAAGGGCCAATAAACTGAGTCTGAATTCTAGCAAGACGGAGGCACTGTGGGTTGGTGGTTTCCGAGTTCGGATAATTGGTCAGTTGCCTGCTTTGGATGCAGTCGTACTCCCTCTGAAAGAGCAGGTTCATAGTCTGGGGGTGCTCCTGGATCCATCTTTGTTGCTAGAGGCCCAGGTGATCTCACTGGCTAGGAGTGCCTTTTACCAGCTTTGGCTTGTAAGATAGCTACAGCCGTTTCTGGACCGGGATAGCCTGACCACTGTTGTCCACACACTGGTAACGGCCAGGCTGGATTACTGTAATGCGCTCTATGTGGGGCTGCCCTTGAGGTTGGTTCGGAAGCTGCAGCTGGTGCAAAATGCGGCGGCGAGACTGCTTACTGGGGCAGGGTATCACCAACATGTCACCCCACTGCTGAAAGAATTGCACTGGCTGCCCATTTGCCACCAGGCTAAGTTCAAGGTTCTAGTTTTGGCATACAAAGCCCTATATAGCTTGGGACCAGGATACCTGAAAGACCGTCTTATCCCTTATATACCCAGTCGATCCCTGCGCTCTGCAGCTGAGGGCCTCCTGCAGATACCATCTTATCAGGAGGTCCGTTCTGCACAACATAGGAAACGGACCTTTAGTGTGGCGGCACCTACTTTGTGGAATTCCGTCCCCTTAAAGATGAGACAGGCACCATCTCTGTTATCTTTTCGGTGCCTTTTGAAGACTTTCCTCTTTCAACAAGTCTTTTAAGTTGAGACCTATCCCAGTGTGCGTCTGTGTTGGAATTGCTTTTAATATTTTTTTATTTTAAACAATATGTTTTTTAACCCTTTTTAAAAGATGTTTTTAAAGCTTTTTTTAAAAAAAGTTTTTAAAGTTGTTTTGTTTCAGTGTATTTTAAGGTCTGTTTTTATTATGTTTTATGTGTTTTTAGCGCTCTTGTTTGCTGCCCTGGGCTCCTGCTGGAAGGAAGTGCGGGATATAAATCAAATAATAAATAAATAAAATAAATAAATAATAAATAAATATCCTATACTGCATATTTTTAGGGAGGCTAATGCCATTTGTGCTTACTACTTTTTAAGAGCATGCTATAGATTTAAACAAAATTCTATGTATGTACATGGCTGTGCCGAAGATTACGCTAGAGATGTCACTGAGATTCAGAATATTCAACTTGCTGATAGAAATGTCTGCAGGAATCTTTCTATACCAATCTACATGATATTTTGCAGGCTCTTTACTTGCCCCGGCCTGGAAGCCACAAACTTCAAAGTTGAATTTGAAGGTAATATTGCTGTCCTCTTGTGTGACAATCGTCTCATCACAGATAACTTTTCACTGAAGCTCTGCAGGCTGTGATTAATTCAAATTCTCAGGATTTTCAGTGGAACCAGAAGCACATAGATTTGCACAACAGGGCTGTTCTTTTTTTAAAACAAACAAACCATGATGCCTTGCTTAATTCCTTCCCCCCACCCCTTTAAAAACATCTTGCAATTAAACTCTTTCAAGTTTAACCAACATTTGTAGTGCAGTACAAGGGACTAAGGTAATAAATCCAGTGTTGTTTTGTAAAGAAAACCACTACTCCACTATTTATATATGTTTCTAAAGTGAATGATCTTCCTTTGTATTATATGATAGAACCTATCCAAATTATTTTGCAAAACCTCTGGAGCATAACTTCACCATTGTGGGAACTTGGGGAGAGAGAGGCTCAGTGAGTTCAATACCATGGAGAAAAAAACTGAAATCACCTACTGGACAATAGTAGTTCTCTTCATACAATAATTACATGTGTATTTTCCTTCCGACAGTTTAAATGTAAACTATAATTTTGCAAACTGCTGCACTTGACAGTTCAGGGACCTAAATGATACTGTTTGCTAACTGTATTAAGTAGAGGAAACATCTGCATGCTTCTAGGTATTTTTAATATGTTATTTTGCCATGTCTGATGAGTAGTTATACAGTTCCTTGCTTCTCTTTTATCTTTAATATTTATTCATTCATTCATTTATTGCTGAAAATGACAAAATGTTTTGACAGTGGGCTTTGTGTATGTCAGGGCTGAGCCGTAGGCAGTGGTCTAAGTTAAGGCAGCTTCATATGCCCATAAGGCAGGATTGAAGGCCAAACCAGGAGGGAAGGCCAAAGAGAGCCACAGTTCAGACCAAAGGATACAGAAACACACCACAGTTGAGGAACACCATTGTTGTTCAGGAAAAGCTGAAAGGACAGGAAGCCCTCCTATACTCTTTGGCTCGCAGGGCAACCTTGGTTGGTGGAGTCAGTGCAGGGCCTGAGGAGACCCCAGACAGATGTTGTAACCTGCAAATTAGCTAGCTCATCATAAGCTGCACCAGATCCAAAGATGATCTGTTTGTGTCACAGGAGCTCCTAGGGTGTGGTAGACTCTCATCAGTGAGAAAATGAATGTAGACCATTGCACAGTTCTCAGTTATTACCTATAAAGGCTCCATACTTTGGTTGGAATAAGATGCAAAAAAGCCAAGATCAGGTTTAATATCTAAATCCTGAAGCCTCTTTTTAAAACAGCTTCATGGATTTGGGTGCCTGTTATCCTCTACCCTGGATACTTACCATGCTTTTTGGCTTTAAGAACATAAGAAGAGCCTGCAAGATCAGACCAATGGCCTATCTAGTCCAGCATCCTATTCTTACATGGTCAACCAGATTCCTGGGGAAAGCCATAATAGGACCTGAGCATAGCAGCACTCTCCCCTGTTTCCAGCAACTGGTATTCAGAAGCATGCTGCCTCCAACCATAGAGACAGAGTATAGTTATTATGGCTAGCAGCCATTTATAGCCTTATTCTCCATGTATTTGTCTAATCCTGTTTTAAAGCCATCCAAGTTGATGGCCATCACTGCCTCCTGTGGGAGCGAATTCCATAGTTTAACTATGTGCTGTGTGAAGAAGTACTTTCTTTTGTCTGTCCTGAATCTTCCAACATTCAGCTTCACTGGATGTCCATGAGTTTGATTGTTATGAAAGAGGGAGAAAAATGTTTCTGTATCCACTTTCTTTATGCCATGCATAATTTTATATACTTCTATCAAGTCACCTCTTATTCCTCACCTTTTCTCTAAACTAAAAAGCACCAAATGCTGCAACCTTTGCTCGTAGAGGAGTCGCTCCATCTCCTTGATCATTTTGGTTGCCTTTTGCTGAACCTTTTCCAACTCTGCAATATCCTTTTTGAAGTGAGGTGACCAGAGATGTACACAGTATTGCAAATGTGGCTGCTCCATAGATTTGTATAACGACATTATGATATCAGCAGTTTTATTTTCAATCCCTTTCCTAATGATCCCTAGCATGGAATTTTCCTTTTTTACAGCTGCTGCACACTGGGTTGACACCTTTATCAGGCTATCCACTACAACCCCAACGTCCCATTCCTAGTCAGCAACTGCCAGTTTAGACCCCACGTGTATATGTGAAATTAAGATTTTTTTGCTTCAATATGCATAACTTTACACTTGTTTACGCTGAACTGCGTTTGCTATTTTACTGCCCATTCACTCAGTTGAGAGAGGTCCTTTTGGAGGTCTTTGCAATTCTTTTTTGTTCTAACAACCCTGAAAAATTTAATATCATCAGCAAACTTGGTCACCTCACTGCTCACCCCTGACTCTAGATCGTTTATGAACAAGTTAAAAAGTACATATCCCAATACTTATCCTTGGAGGCCTCCACTTTCTACATCACTCCATTGGGAGAACTATCCATTTATTCCTGCTCACTGCTTCCTGTTTGCTTGTCAGTTCCTGATCCACCAGAGGAGCTCTACTCTTATTCCATGATGGCTAAGCTTACTCAGAAGTTCTTGTTGAAAGCTTTTTGTCTTGTTGCCATCATTTTCTCTATACAGCCATCATTTTAAAATGAAGTTAATGTAGTGATGCCAATGTAATCCAGTTTCAGAATCTCAAATTTCATCCTGTCCCTAGGTCCACTATTTTCATGGTCAATTTTGGATGGCTATGTAAGAAGTGAATGGGATGTTTTTGTTTCAAATTAATCCAGGCTCAAGAACGTATATTGACCTTCTTTACACCATGCTATGACCATGCAAAGTATTTGCTAATAAGTTTGAATCAATACATTCACATTTTGATTGTATTATTTCAGTTTTCAGTCGCCACTGTGAAAAGAGAAAACCATTAATGAATGGCTAATGTGGTATTATATTAGCCATGACATACCTTCAAAAAAGTTTCCTAATATTCTTTTTGTTTAACTATGTGTTCTTCCTCACTGCAGGGGCAGGAGGAGCAGTGTAGTTAGCATGGCAATGTTCCATTCCCAACCATTGTTTTATATACTTTTTTGGCTTCAACACTTGTAGTGGAGGTTCAACCTGATGGATATTACTGGTTTTGGAGGTAATAAGTCAATTTCCATTTTCTGGTCTTACCCAGTCCAGTGCTGTTTGAAGCTGGGACAGTCAACAAGCAGGTGCTGCAGAGGCAGGCAGGCAGGCAGGCACTTGAATAGGTGGTTTCATCTTCCTCCAGTGTCTAAGCCCAGTGTAGCCTCTGCTGGGCTTTGGTGGTTTTTTCATATCAGAAACTTTTCAGCTAAATATATGTCACCATAAAAACAAAAACCCTTCAATTAATAATGAGTTGTGTACATAACTTTCTGTGATTTGGGCTTCTTGGGTGAGTTGTGCCACATAACAAAGTTTGTAATGTCACTTTTATTGCATTTAGGCATACACCATTTCAATGAAACACTGACTCAAACAAGACAGAATACACAGTAAAATGTTGTTGCTGCTGCTAACATTTATTACCTGCCCTTCCCCCAAAGGTTCAAGGGTGGGTTACAACAATTTTAAAATACAGCATTAAAACAACACAGTAAAACATTAGACCAAGAGACCACCGACAAATAGCCACCTCATTAACAAAATGCCATTATTTTATTACAAAAAGCTACAAATGGTATCAGTTGCAAACCAACCTATATGTAAGTACAAAGAATAGGGCAAAAGTGCCCTCATTGGCAGTACATAGTACACATAGTTCCCAGCTATCTTTGAACAAAGTAAGATGCTCATGGCGTTGTACCACTTTCTGACACATCCTTCATAGAGCAGTGTTGAGTTCTAATCAAAAGTGCACTAGCAGGCTATAAATAAGATAAGCTTGGAAACTCAAGGACTAATATGTTGATGGTGATCTTACATAAGTCACTCTGTCAGACTTTTTGGTTGAAAAGCAGGGTACAAATTTTTAAGTAATAAATGAATAATATTTTACATCTCTCACTCCTTCATGTGGATTTTGTCTCAATAAGTCTTCAACAAACCTACAAACCTTCATTCATGTGAACAATGCACCTAAATTTGCAGATTCTCTTGTTTCTCTGTATCCCTCTCTTTGCATTAAGCTTGACCCCTAAGAGGCTTGAGTTGGGAGCCTCTAATCTTAAATGAAAGATAGCCACCAGCACTCAAGCAGAGCCAGGGAGTCAATACACTTAAAAGTTAATGGGTCAGCTGCAGAGATTCTCCTTTTCCAAGGAAAGGAACCTTCCTGCACTGGGAACTTATGGATCCTGCACAACAGAAGTTTACGTAGAATACAAGAGGAAAGAATGGGCCAGTGAAGTAAACAGAAATGAGAAGCAATAATTACAGTGATGAATGGAATGGATTAAGCAAGCTGAAGATAAATTAAGTAGCAGACCTTTTAGAATCTTAGGAAGCACAAAGGGATAGCAAAAGGAGGAAGAAAATTGAGAATTATTAGCAGAAACCTTGAAGCAGCTGCAAGAAAGACTGAATTGGAACTAGGAAAGAATGGACCAGATAAACCCAGAGAATGTAGAATAATGTAATCTACAGTTGCAAAAAGCAAGAAAAGCAGGGGAAAAAGGCACTGTAGATGGTGATGTCCGCGTTGCAGACCGACAGTGCCAAAGTAATATGTTATTGCAGAAGTCCTGCATGTCTTCACAGAGGGTATGTTTGCATAATATGAAGCACCGGAGGAGCCTCCCAAGTTCTAGTGAGTTTCTTGGTCAGATTCAGTATGGCTGTGTTATAGTCAGAACTGCAGATCTGCTGCTGAAGGTTGTCTAAAGTGGAATTTGCCAGCATCTCAAATCTTTCTCATTTGCTTTGCGGATAAGAAAGTATGCTTGGCACCAGACAGCGTTTCTTCTTGCTATATGGAAATTTGTCTTTATTTTCTTAATGAGCCAGTTGTCTTTGGCAGGGTAGTTGTCCCCAGTTTCCATTCAAACTAAAACTTCACATGTATATTAAAATACATAATACTGGAAGATATGCCAGAGAAACAATATGAATACAGTATTGCTGAATAAGTAGGGCATAGGATTTGTAGAATGCAAGTTAAAATAGATGGTTCTGCTCATTTACAAGAAAAGACACCAGACAGCAATGTTTGTCAATCAAGTGTTTGAGCTCATAGTTACGGCCACATGATGCATTAAGAATTGAAAGGTGCATTTTGCATATTAGAATTGAGGTGAAGCTAATGTAGTACCAACTACTCTGAGTTCAGTTCTATGGAATATTTACTTGGAGGGGGTGATGGGACATTTCACCTGTTTTTTGCAAAGAAAGAGAATGGATGGGATGTTTGAAAAGGGGTGATTTTATTAACCGCTTGTACCAAACTTAAGATCTGTCTCTGTGATTGAAAAAGAGGAAAAAGTAAAGAATAGTAAACATGTTCCTGATTGAAGAAAGAGTCTCAGGAGGAGAATGTTGTGGAATCATGTCAAGAGGAAACTATAACATAACCTTTGTCGTGATTCAGACATAGTCCTAGCAGCCGAGATAGACAAATAATATGATGATGTGATAAATATTTCTGAAAGTACTAAATATATTTGTATTACAAAGTGTGTGTACTCTCCTTTACATGAGCATTAGTTGCTACCGAAATCTGTTTTATGTGCACATGTGAAAAATCACAGTCAATTAAAAAACAACAACCAACAGCCTAAATACTATATCCACAATTGTAACCATTGTATTTTTAATAATTTGCATATTCATACTGGTTTGATAGAGAGTCTTGCTTCCATATTAGATAGTGGAACACATCCCTTTTGTTTTGAGCTTCTGTAGGTACAAAACATCTCTCACAAAAAATAAAAAGTAGGGTTGTGACATTGATTACTTGATCCAATTAATTGATAAGATAAGGTGATAAGATAAGAACATAAGAAGAGCCTGCTGGATCAGGCCAGTGCTCCATTTATTCCTGCATCCTGTTCTCACAGTAGCCAACCAGATGTCTATGGGAAGTCCAAAAGCAGGACTAGAGCACAACAACACTCTCCCCACTGGTGATTCCCAGCAACCAGCATTAAGAGGCATCTGCTTCCAATAATAGAGGTAGAACATAGCCATCGTCGGTAGTAGCCTTATCCTCCATGAATTTGTCTAATCCTCTTTTAAAGCCATCCAGTGGTTCCTGCTATGAGCCTTATATTCATAATTTAACCCCATTCCCCCGCAAAAACAGTATGTATTCTGCTGTTAAGTTTAAGGATGGGGCAAAATACTTTAATGGGAGAGTTTGTGCTGAAATGCAACGATCACCTCTGTCTCTAACTTGGAAAAAAATCCATCCTGGCGTCAACATTTGAAATAATAGCTGACTGGTATCAAACCAGTCTCCCACTCAAGGTTTGAAAACATTCCTTGGGAATATTTCCATGGCCACCTTGAGGTGATTTTTAAAATCAAGCAAACAAAAAATGATTTTTTTGCCTTTAAGTCAAGAACAAGCACTGGAGTTGGCTTCTCCAATCTTTCCTTGTCAGCCATTTGCCTATTCAATATCATTCTCTTCAACTGCTTTTCGTCCTGTGGGGGAAAAGAATACTGGATTGCATATCTTTCTCCCTGCAGGTAGGAAAGTGGCTGAGGGAGGACGGAATTTCAAGCAGGAAAATGGCTGGCAAGAATTA